>NC_057810.1:188429491-188432999 GCF_018294505.1 Triticum aestivum | reverse complement strand
TTAGCTGCAATCCAGTACTCACCTAAGTTTGTAAAATCCTACCGAGTGGTGAGCAATCCTCCCACTCGGAGGCTTAGCTGCAGTCCAGTACTTGCCTAAGTTTGAAAAATCCTACCGAGTGGTGAGCAATCCTCCCACTCGGAGGCTTAGCTGCAGTCCAGTACTCGCCTAAGTTTGTAAAATCCTACCGAGTAGTGAGCAATCCTCCCACTCGGAGGCTTAGCTGCAGTCCAGTACTCGCCTAAGTTTTAAAATTCCTACCGAGTGTTGTGCATTCCTCCCACTCGGGGGCTTAGCTGCAGTCCAGTACTCACCTAAGTTTTTAAAATCCTCCCGAGTGAAAACTAATCTTCTCGCTCGGGGACTTAGCAAAGTGCGGGTCGACCACGACCCCCACTCCAGAGTTGCACCTTCAAGAAGAAGGACGAGATTGAGCATGTTGCCAAGGCGAGCCACTTTCAGGGACGTCAAGACCATTGCTGAATGCCTCGTTGATGAGCTGATCGGTCCCCCCGAGTGGTGCGGGTCGACCACGACCCCTCACCCCCCCAGGGGGGGTTGCACCGTCAAGAAGATGGGTGAGATTGTGTGCACTATCAAAGGCCCATCCAACGGCTGGTGCCAAGGCAAACTGCTGACAGCAACGTCAAGACCATTGCTGAGTGCCTTGCTGATGAGCCGATCAATGCTGCTCAAGGCTCGTCCAATTGGTCGACTGCTGGTTCTTCTTCAGAAGCTGCATCGAACGAATAGAAACCAATCAGAGAGAAGAACGAGCTTCACTCGAAGATAAATGCAACATATTCAAAGATAAATCCAAAGGTTCCTAACCGCAGATTAAAGTACTCAGGCGTCAGGCCCAAAGGATTTTTAACGATTACAAAATCACTCGGCATTCCGAGGCAAATAAAGGTTAAGCATAATGTTTTTCAGTCACTCGGCGGGAGAAGAACTAGCTGGATCGCAGAAGCTGTCAAGGTCGATGCTGTCGGCAATACGAGTGGCTGCCTCGAGGAAGGTATCCATGAAGGACTCGAAGGAGTACTTCTTAGTATTCGCTACCTTGAGGGCCGCCAGCTTGTCTTCTTTAGCCTCCTTGTAGTGCACATGAACCAATGACAAGGCGACATCAGCACCACAGCGAGCAGAGGACTTCTTCCACTCTTGCACTCGGCCAGGGATCTGATTGAGTCGAGTCATCAGCAACTCGAGGTCTTGAGAAAGTTCCGCCCGAGGCCAGAGTTCGGCGTCCACTCGGGTCATCGCCGCCTTCAGTCGAGCCAGATAAGCAACTGCACCATCCAAGCGTGATTCCAATCGCAGTAGGTTCATCGCAACATCGTCTTTCACGGGACAATTGATGGGGTCGAGACCCTTCTCGACCCACCCGGTTTCATCTTCAAAGTCCTGACAAAGTTCTGTTCCATCACGAAAAAACAATGAGTCAACAATATTACAACAAACTTTAGTCGATGACAATTAACCAGTCGAATGACCATACCTTCAAGCTTCAGGACTAGTTTCGCAGCAAGTTGTTCCAGATAGGTCTCTAGCTTGTCTGTCTTGGTTCTGAGGCCGCCAACTTTAGTGTTTAGGTTCTCCTTGTCCTTCCTCAGTTGCTCGACTTCTCTATTAGCTTCCAAGATGGCGGTCTTCAACTTCGCGTTCTCCTCCTCCAGTTTGCCGACTGAAGCCAGCTTCTGGTCCGCAAGCGTCGTCTTCTCACATGCTTCCTTCTGAGAAGCAGCAAGGTCCAGGCCCTTCTTATCCAAAGCCTCCTTCATTCTCTCTATAGAAACAACACTCTTCAGACGAGCCTGTTGTTGGCGGTTTTCACTATGCACATCTGCTTGTGTGAAGTCACTTGGTTCAAAGAGACTGGAAGAAAAAGCAGTGGAAAGTGCGAGCTACTAAGCAGACAAGACAGTCGAATGGTTACCTCCCATGATGGTTGTCTCTTGTTGAGCAGTCTTGAGATTCTTCTTTGCGAGTTCAAGGTCAAGTTCAACGCTGATATGCTTCTTCTTTAACTCGGAAAGTCGAGCTCCCAGATCACAAGACCTCTGCAGTCAGGAAGAGAGATATGTTAGTCGACAGAAATAAGAGACAGTGACAGGGAAAAGTTACTCTAAGACTACTGCCGAGTCAAATATTCAACAGTAGTGTCGGGGACTACACCCAGTGGGTGCACTTAGCGTGCCCCCACTGGTTCAGATCAATACTCAGCAGGGTCTATCCAGCGTGAGTCCAAAAAAAGAGAGAGAGTACATTCTAAGACCTCAGTCGACTGCCAGCAGTCGACCGTGGTCTCGGGGACTACACCCAGTGGGTGCACTCGGCATGCCCCCACTAATCCAGACAGTTTACTAAGACTCAGCTCGAGTCAAGTGGAGTGGAAGATTTCCTAAACTCTAAACAAAGGAACACCCCAGTGGGTGATCGTATATAAAACAACATTCAAAACTTCAGTCGGAGTTTTGCTGACCTGAACATTGGTCTGAAGGGCAGTGCTGGTGTTGTAAGCCACCTGACTAGCCTCGTGCATCACCTTCACCTGCTCCATGACAAGGTTCACCTGGCGGAGAGCTTCCCTAGCAGCACTCGACGAGTCGTCTGGGGTCGGATACGCGTCAAAGAGTGATGGCCCCAAGGCAGTTGAAGAAGTTACTGGGTCAGATGCGTGGAGTTGCACTGGAGCGGCAGGAGTATGTGCAGTCGATCCCGATGGACGATCAGTCGTCAATGGGCTGGCGAATGTGATGTTGGTCCGAACACGCTCTCCGAAACATTCAACCATCGCCTCAAGCATCGGCGTCGACCGAGGGACTTGAATTTCAAGCCTCCTCCTGCTTGAGCTTCCACTCTTCTTCCTCCTCTCCTGTAGAGGCGCTTCTTCTTCTTCTTCATCAGGGAGCACAACGATCTCTTGCAGAACTATAGAAAGGGAGAAATATCATATATTCAGCCGATTGATGACTCACTCGACTAAATGAGACCTGGTCGAACGGACTTACCAGCCCGAGAGGTGCACTACAAAAAAAAAGACACATCCGTGACATTTTGGGCCGAACAATTTTTTTTCTGTCATACATATGACACTTCTATGACGATAATTGTGACAAAACCCAGTATCATCATAGATGTGGTGGGCTCCTACTTCTATGACAAAAAATCATGACAGAAAATGGGCTTTTCGTCCTGGGCGGGCCGGAGACGCAGCTGCATGACATTCTTTGGGCCGTCCATGACGGAAAAAACCGTGGTAGAAGCGAGGGGGAGGAAAATTTCGGGAAGTTGCCGGTTACGGTGGGAGAGCGATGCGCGTTTCTCTCATACAGGTACGCGCCTGTGTGCGAGGCGTTGGCTCTAACTGAACCCGAGTGAGGCGTTGGGCTCTAACTGAACAAGAGCGATTGCACTACAGGCTACGCGTTACTGAACCCGAGCGATCAATCGATGGCTGTTAACTGAACCCGATGAAGCGATTCCTTCGCTACTACTGCTAACT
>NC_057810.1:188428069-188428818 GCF_018294505.1 Triticum aestivum | reverse complement strand
GAGGTCCATTTCGTCCATTTTGCGGTACGCCACACCCCTCCCGATCAACAGGACCCCCGTTTCGACCGTAGGAGGTATGTTTCCTCCGTTTTGCGGTACGCCACACCCCTCTCGATCAACAGGACCCCCGTTTCGATCGTAGGAGGTCCGTTTTCTCTGTTGTGCGGTACGCCACACCCCTCTCGATCAACAGGACCCCGTTCCGAACGTGGCCGGTCGAACACAAGGCTGTTTCCTCCGTTTTGCGGTACACCAGGCCTCGTTTCCATGGCATGTTCCATCCAAGCCGGTTGGCTCCCACGCGTTCCGTTGCCTCCCAATGAACACGACACATTCCGTTGCCTCCCCATGAACACGACGCATTCTGTTGCCTCCCCATGAACACGATGACGACGTTGTTTCTCCGTTCCGACCCAGCCATGTACCTATGCGCGAGTAGGCGTTCGAGACCGTGCCCATATGTACGTACGTGGCCGTATTTTCTTTCTTGCACCCTCGCCGCTGTACGTACGTGTACATGCTACGTGCGCGCCTCTACTATGACACGTGTGCGCCTCTACAACGACCAGTATGTACGTACATGTTCGCGACCAGAATGACAATGCTACGTACGCTTCAACCAGGTGGGTCCCGACTGTCAGGCACTTCCTTGCCTGCGAAGATGTAGCTGGTGGGTCCCAGCAGTCAGGGGGGCGAATCGTTTTTTTTTGCCCGGACGCACTTCCTTGGGTGCGAAGATGTAGCTGGTG
>NC_057810.1:188410642-188427749 GCF_018294505.1 Triticum aestivum | reverse complement strand
GTTTTTTTTTTGCCCGGACACACTTCCTTGCGTGCGAAGATGTAGTTGGTGGGACCCAGCAGTCAGGGGGAAACGTTTTTTTCGCGAAATACAGTGGCCCGTCTGGTGGGTCCCAACTGTCAGGTGGAGGAATCATTATTTTCCGCTTAATAAGGAGGCACTTCCTTGCTGCGGCCGTGGACCCAGCTGTCAGCCTCTCCACGTACAGTCCACGTCCAATGGAAGTTGTTCCTTGACCACGTTGACAACGCCGCACCGAGAGCATCAGGGCGGTGGACAAGGGCGAGGCCTAGGAAGGGGACGATGGGGAGCCGGGGAAGACGTGACAGTGGAAGCCCGCGCGGAGAGGTGTACGAGGGTTCACTGGTTCGACTGCGGTGTGAGGCTGCCGTCGCCGCAGGGCCTGGCCAGTGATGGGAATAGTAGGGGGCGGTGAGGCCTCCATGGCAGCACAGCCAGCCATGGGAGGCAGGAGCATGCGGCACGACCGGCGCTGCTTTGGGCGGCTGGAGCAAGAAGACCAGAGGTTGAAGAAGCACTACGGCCGTTGGATGGACATCGTACGGTCACTGGAGCTAGAATCGTTCATATTGACTAAAGTTGACAAAGGCCCCCGTCCCAGTCAACTTAGTAGGCCCACAAGTCAGCCTCCCACCATGGTGGGTCCTAGCTAGCAAGGGGAGTCGAGGGAGTTCCGGACTAGGGGGTGTCCGGATAGCCGAACTATCATGATCGGCCGGACTCCAAGACTATGAAGATACAAGATTGAAGACCTCGTCCCGTGTCCGGATGGGACTTTCCTTGGCGTGGAAGGCAAGCTTGGCGATACGAATATGTAGATCTCCTACCATTGTAACCGACTCTGTGTAACCCTAGCCCTCTCCGGTGTCTATATAAACCGGATGGCTTTAGTCCATAGGATGAACAACAATCATACCATAGGCTAGCTTCTAGGGTTTAGCCTCCTTGATCTCGTGGTAGATCTACTCTTGTAACACACATCATCAATATTAATCAAGCAGGACGTAGGGTTTTACCTCCATCAAGAGGGCCCGAAGCTGGGTAAAACATCATGCCCCTTGTCTCCTGTTACCATCCGCCTAGACGCACAGTTCGGGACCCCCTACCCGAGATCCGCCGGTTTTGACACCGACATTGGTGCTTTTGTTGAGAGTTCCTCTGTGTCGTCACCGCTAGGCTCGATGGCTTCTTCGACCATCATCAACGACGCAGTCCAGGGTGAGACCTTTCTCCCCGGACAGATCTTCGTATTCGGCGGCTTTGTAGTGCGGGCTAATTCGCTTGGCCATCTGGAGCAGATCGAAAGCTACGCCCCTGGCCGTCAGGTCAGATTTGGAAGTTTGAACTTCACGGCTGACATCCGCGGGGACTTGATCCTCGATGGATTCGAGCCACAGCCGAGCGTGCCGCACTGTCATGGCGAGCATGATTTAGCTCTGCAGCCCGATAGTACCCTGGAGGCCGCACTCGAACCCGCTCCGATCTTCAATTCGGAGCCGGCTGCGCAGATCGAGGACGGATGGCTAGACACCACCTCGGGGGCTGGGACCTCTACGGCGATAGAGCCGAACACTGACCTTGTCCCTCATAAAGCTCGTGACTCCGAGGTGCCGGACTCCTCGCCGGACTCCGAACCTCCCGCGCCCCCTCCGATCGAATCCAATTGGGTGCCGATCATGGAGTTCACCGCAGCGGACATCTTTCAACGCTCACCTTTCGGCGACATCTTGAGTTCGCTAAAGTATCTCTCGTTATCAGGAGAGCCCTGGCCGGACTGTGGCCTGGACAGTTGGGATGCGGACGACGAAGAAATTCAAAGCCCACCCACCACCCAATTAGTAGCCACTGTCGACGATCTAACCGACATGCTAAACTATGACTCCGAAGACATCGACGGTATGGACGACGATGCCGGAGACGACCAAGAACCAGCGCCTACCAAGCACGGGAAAGCCACCCCAACTCACGACGTATACATGGTGGATACACCAAAAGGAAGCGATAATGAGGAAAAACGGGACGTGGCGAATGACAACTCCCCCAACAAACAACCAAAACGGCGATGCAAGCGCCGCCCGAAGACCGGCCTCGATAAAAACGGCACCCATACGGACCCGGCCCTAGAGCAGGGCGAAGCAGTGGACGACACACATGTCACCAAGCAGCCAGCTGGACATGATGAACTGGACAAGCAACCCATCCCTGGCGAAGACGATCTCACATCACCAGAGCATACGAACCTTCATAAAAGGCTCATCACCACTGCAAGAAGTTTGAAGAAGCAAAAGTGGAAGCTCAAAACAGCGGATGACGCACTCAGAATGAGATGGAGCAAAGTACTCAACACCGGAGATAAACATGGCGCTAGTCACCAGACAAAGAGCTACCTGAAGCGCAAGTTGTTGCCCGAATTTGACGAGGAGGCCTTAGAGCCCCCGCGGTCAAAAAAGAAAGAAGCCGCCTGGCCGGATAGACGACCATATGACAGGCCAAGAGCAACAAGGGGCGCCGCACACAAGACGGCACACGATCAGCATAAAGATCCTCGGAAAAAGGACGACCCAGTCAGATCTATCTATGGGCCAAAAAAGAAGACTCCAGGAAGCAACATAACCCGCCGAGCATTTGAAGACAACGGCACACCCAAATACAGGGGCGCCGCACACCCACTATGTTTCACCGACGAGGTACTGGATCATGGATTTCCAGCGGGATTCAAACCCGTAAACATAGAGGCATATGACGGAACAACAGACGGCGGAGTCTGGATTGAGGATTACATCCTACACATACATATGGCCAGAGGAGACGATCTCCATGCCATAAAATACCTACCCCTCAAGCTCAAAGGGCCAGCTCGGCATTGGCTTAAAATCCTCCCAGAAAATACCATTGGAAGTTGGGAAGAGCTTGAGGATGCGTTTCGAGCAAATTTTCAGGGGACCTATGTCCGCCCTCCGGATGCAGACGATTTAAGTCACATAACTCAACAGCCCGGAGAGTCAGCACGCAAATTCTGGAATAGGTTCCTCACTAAAAAGAACCAAATAGTCGACTGTCCGGACGCTGAAGCCTTAGCAGCCTTTAAACACAACGTCCGAGACGAATGGCTTGCCAGACACCTCAGCCAGGAAAAACCAAGAACAATGGCCGCACTAACAAGCCTCATGACCCGCTTTTGCACGGGGGAAGACAGCTGGCTGGCTAGATGCAGCACCAGCGACCCGAGTACATCCGAAGTCAGGGATGGAAATGGGAAATCACGACGCAGAAAAGATCAGCGCCGGAATAAGGAAAATGGCCCGAATAGTACGACGGTCAATGCCGGATTCAAAAGCTCTCGGCCGAACAACAAAACACTGCCCCTCAAGGACAATAGTGACGAGCTATCCAACCTAAACAAGATTCTGGATAGACTATGTCAAATACATGGTACCTCTGGGAAGCCTGCAAACCATACCCACAGAGATTGTTGGGTCTTCAAACAGTCCGACCGACTTAATGCCGAACACAAGGGGCTCGACACACCAAGCGAAAGTGATGAAACCCAAAAGCAACACTCCGGAAAACAAAAGACTTTCCCACTAGAAGTCAAAACAGTGAACTCACTTCATGTGATAACACGAAAAGACAGCGCGGCACCTGCAATACCAGGACACCGCCCGCAGAATGGGGATAGACCCTACCAAAATTCGCCATAGCAGCACTTCCTTCAAAGGAGTGACGTCAGGCCTTTAAGCCAATTATACAGGCTCTGTACCACTAGAGGTTGTGTTCGGTTCATCCGACAACCTCCGTCGCGAAAAGCTCACTCTCCATCGCCCCATTCAACAGTAGCCCTTAAGCACTACCGGGGCACGCAGCTTTCGCCAGCCCTAATGCAATACCACATTACATGTTTTTTACGCTTAAAAATGCCCGGTCAACGTGGCATAATTTCATTAAAAAGTAACTCCGAGTGTTCCTCGACCACGGAGAACGTGAGACTGCCTCGACAGCCACACACTAATCAGACCTTGCAGGTCAAAGCCCCTAAAAACAGGTCATTCAGACCTCGGACATGGTTAGGCGAGTCCGGCGTAACTAAACAAGGGGCTTCCCAGCCGCATATCCCCTTTATAAGGGGCCGCGTGTATAAATGATGAGAGCCAATAAAGCTCAACTTTCTTCATTTTATTCTATTTTAATACAACTTATGCACGACATTTCTTGGAAACTAAGTCCTTCTCTTTTATAGATGAAGCACGTGCTACACCCGTCCAGGATACAGCATAACGGAGACACAGGCGCAGACGTGCAGCAGGGACCCGTTGCAAGGATTCTTTTCAGATTAAGACCCTGCGTAAACCTTTATTACTGTCTCTTATTGATACACATCCCCCGGTTTCCCACCATAGCCGAGGAGGAGGCTAGCGTTTTGGCATCGGCCGCGTCAGAAGTTCCCGCCTGTACCTGGACACTAGGGGCTCAGGGCATTGTTCTGCCCGGTATCATAAAGACCGAACAACTCAGGGAGTGTTCGGCGTCTCGAGTTAGGCCTTATATGCATCAACTCCGAATCATGTCTTTGGTCAAATGTTGGGTTTGCCCGGCTCCTGTGTTTTGCTGCCTTACGTTCCACATCATCGGCTAACGCGGCACCAGGAGAACTACTGTGATTGTGCTCCGGTTTGGCCGGGCGAGCACCTCAGTAGAGAAAGCCGAAAACTGACTGTCATGATATAGCGAGAGACTAGTCAACCACTCGATCGACCATTGGAATGTTTAGAATTCCTCCGCTTTGACGAAGGACCGCTTCCCGGTCAGGCACATACGCGCCCCGAGTTCGGAGAAGAGCGGTGCCACCAGGGGCTATATAGTAGCCCCACATTCGAGCTCCTATGGCTAAGTGAAAGTGATAAAGCATTATAGTCCGGTTGCCTAGTTTGCTATGCTATCACCTCCTTAAAAGGACCAAGACATTGGATTAAGTGTGAAAAAGCGCTTTTCTTTTTGCAAACACCCCCGCACCATGTGCGTGGGGGCTGAAGCCAAAGACTGCCATCTTTCAGATTATACATACATATACGACCGCACAGGAGATAGTTCAATACTTGAACACACAAGTATAAAAAGCTATTGCATTATAAACATGATCTCGGAAATCATACATGTCATTCAAACATAACATCTTTCAAGCACTGCGACTCTATGAAACGAGCACCCTGCAGGACTTCCTCAAAATAGTGCTCGGTGGGGAATCGGCTTTTGTCCAAACGCCGGGATGCAACAGCGGTGGCATCCATCTCCGCCTAGTATGTCTTACCACGGGCGAGAGCCATCCGTGCACCTTCTACGCATGCCGACCGCTTCATCGCCCCAATACATGGCACCGCCCCAAGAAATTGTTGCAACAAGCCAAAATAACTCTTCGGCTTGGGCCTTTCCGACCACAGATGAGCGACCACATCCGTCATGGCAAGTCCGGACAATCTATTCAGCTCAGCCCACTCAACCAGCCGATTACTCAACGAAAGTGGACGCTCCAGACTATGGAATTGAGACCAGAAAAGCTCTTCCATTTCCTGATCCTTCTGGCTTCGAAAGTGCACGACTGCGTCCGCCGCACTCGCCGCCAAGTCCAGATATGGATCCTCCGCACCGTACAATCGGCCCAGCTGAGCATACTTCGGATCCGTGAACTTCCTACACAGCATAAAGGGCTTTCCAGCCACAATGTCTCTGACCTGACGCAGTTCCTCCTTCACAGCCCGCATCGCACTACCGGCATCCTTGGCTTCGGCGTCGGCCTTCTTCAGGTCCTCTTGCTCCGCTCGGCGTTCTCTTTCAAGAACCTCCTGGCGGTCGGTAGCAACTTTTAATCTCGCGGCCATTCCGGCCATCTCCTCCCTACTTCGGCAGTGAGCAGCCTTCTCGGCTTCTAGCTCTTCCGCTGCCTTCGAGGCAGCCGCCTCGCTTTTTCTGGCTTGCTCCTTGGCCCGAGCAAGTTCTGCTCGAAGGCCTTCCACAGCAGCAGCACTATCTGGATCAAGCATACAAATTGTAAGGAATGGGCGTCAGCTCCCTTACTAGGCGACCGCAGAGCAACCACATACCTTGCGACTCATCAAGTCGTTTATTGACCAGCGAGATGTCCGCATCCGCAACGTCGAGCTGCCTCTTCAGCTCGGCAAATCCATCAGTCCGACTGGCCACCGAATGTTCTGCCACCTGCATAGGAAAGGCGACAATCT
This sequence comes from Triticum aestivum, assembly GCF_018294505.1. NCBI lineage: Eukaryota > Viridiplantae > Streptophyta > Magnoliopsida > Poales > Poaceae > Triticum > Triticum aestivum. The sequence goes on along the minus strand of NC_057810.1, from coordinate 188,421,495 downwards.
ATAACTGAGATTATGATCCTCGGCACGCTGTCGCTTTCGACAGCATACCAAGTCTCAGGGGCTACTATCTATAGAGGGCGCACTTCATGTGCAAAACTGTCAAAAGGTATGTCATTTTTGCGTACCTCAAACCCCGTCAGCAAACTTCCGACGGCCTCATACAACCCACTTTCGGCGGACGAGATCCTCTCAATCACCCTACCCATTAATGTGCGGTGATCTTCTGAGATAGACGCCCTCTTGAGAAAATCCTGCAGCTCCACCGACCGTACTCCAATGGGTGCCGAACTCTCCGGCCCCGCCGGACTCGGGGAGACCCTCCGTGACGACACCTCAGGGTCGCCCGCCCCGCACGACGGGGCGGCAGATGGAGGCATTTCACTCTCCATCATCTCCGGACGAAGGTCTCCCAACGATGAGCGGTGCTGAGATGGGCTGAGATCCAAACTACAAGGTGAAAACTTCGGTTACCCTTAGAAATTAAACAGGGATGTCCACTATTACAAAATTCCCCCTTTTTACTTACGGCTCGCTAGAGGGCTGATTCCTCCAAGGAGACAGTACGGCCGGGGCTCTTCCCGGCACAGGACCTTCCGGTACGGATTTCTTTCCCCGCTTTGAGGCCTTGGCCTCCGGGTCTTCGGAAGTGGTCCTCTTCTCCCCCTGGAAGGAGGGACTCTCGATTCCTCCCTTACTGAAAGCCTCCGTGGCTGAGGTGGTAGTTCCCCTGTGCCCTTCTTCGCCCTCCTCCGAAGGTGCAACCTCCAACATTTTGATTAACACGGGATCCTGCGTGGTCTCAGGGAGGGGGCCCGGACACCGTATCAGTTTTGCTTGCGCTATCCACTCCTGTCCAAGGGATAGCTGGTTAAAAGGCAAACCCACGGTAAATGAATGGACGATGTGTCCGAACACAGGGCTACTTACTTGAGTATCCGGGCGATTGCTGCTTAGGCCAGCATCCTCGGTCAATTCCGGACGCATCTCTTGCGATCCGAAGAACAGTTTGTACATCTCCGCGGGTGTCAAACCCATGAAGTGTTGAAGAGCTCGTGGCCCCTCCGGATTAAATTCCCACAGGCGGAGGGGGCGACGTTTGCAGGGCAGTAGGCGCCGGATCAACATAACCTGTACCACTACGGCCAGATTGATCTCCCTTTCTTGGAGGCCTCAAATCCAGTCCTGCGGCAGGGGAACATCTTTGGACGGCCCCCAGTCATGCCCCTTGTTGACCCATGATGTCAGCCGCTGTGGAGGGCCCGAGCGGAAGACGGGCGGCAGCCTCTGCCTGCTGCCCCTGGGAGCAGTGATATAGAACCACTCCTGTTGCCACAAGCCGAGCTCCTCCTGAAAAGAGCCCTCGGGCCATGGATCATCGGCCCTCTTACTTATAACCACCCCGCCGCACTCTTCCTAACGCCCCTCAATCATCTTCGGCTCCACGTTGAAGGTTTTGAGCCACAAGCCGAAGTGAGGGGTAGTGTGGAGGAAGGCTTCGCAGACGACAATGAATGATGAGATGTGGAGGATGGACTCCGGAGCCAAGTCATGGAATTCCAGCCCATAGTAAAACACGAGCCCCCTCACGAAGGGATCCGTCCGGAAGCCTAAATCCCGACGGAGGTGAGACACGAACACGACGCTCTCGCCAAGCTCGGGAGTAGGAATAACTTGCCGTCAGGCAGGCAGCCTATGCGAAATCTCATAGGTTAAGTACCTGGCGTCTCTCAGCTTTAGCACGTCCTCTTCCATGACGGAGGAGAGCATCCACTGGCCTCGTAGGTCGGGGACGGACATCGTCGAAGATCGAAGGTACCCGAATCTGGAGCCCTGGGTGTTGGAACTCGGGGCGAGGGGCGGATTCGATAGAGGATTGAAGGAAAAGAACGGGCCTTGGTCTCATTATAAAGAGGAAAAATACCAAGAGCCGTCCCCGTGACCGTTTGGAACCCGCCTTCGATGGAGGGGGAGTGGCAATGGGCGCGGTTGGGTTACCCACGTCCATATTGATGGGAATCCCGGAATAAGGGGATAACAATCTCTGATTCGACAAGACGTGCCAAGGACACCGCCTCGCTAAATGCGCTGAGGTGATACAACAAAAACAATTTGAGTAAAGGCTTGGTATTGGTGTGACGTCACGCCACAAAATACGTCAGCAGATTGAACTTGTGTAATATTATTCTCTCTACGGTGGTACGTGGAATTTATTTTTGCAGAGCCAGACACTATCCTGGTGTTCACAATCTTCTATAAATTATTTGGAGGAAGAACCCGGCTTGCAATGCCGAAGACAACATGCGCGCCGGACTCGTCGTCATTGAAGCCTAGTTCAGGGGCTACTGAGGAAGTTCCGGACTAGGGGGTGTCCGGATAGCCGAACTATCATGATCGGCCGGACTCCAAGACTATGAAGATACAAGATTGAAGACTTCGTCCCGTGTTCGGATGGGACTTTCCTTGGTGTGGAAGGCAAGCTTGGCGATACGGATATGTAGATCTCCTACCATTGTAACTGACTCTGTGTAACCCCAGCCCTCTCCGGTGTCTATATAAACCGGATGGCTTTAGTCCATAGGACGAACAACAACCATACCATAGGCTAGCTTCTAGGGTTTAGCCTCCTTGATGTCGTGGTAGATCTACTCTTGTAACACACATCATCAATATTAATCAAGCAGGACGTAGGGTTTTACCTCCATCAAGAGGGCCCGAACCTGGGTAAAACATCGTGCCCCTTGTCTCCTGTTACCATCCGCCTAGACGCACAGTTCGGGACCCCCTACCCGAGATCCGCCGGTTTTGACACCGACAGGAGTATTCATTTTTTTCTGCGTAATAAGGAGGCACTTCCGGTGGGTCCGAGCTGACAGCACGGGAACGTTTTTTTCATGAAATACCCTAGCCCATCCGGTGGGTCCCAGCAGTCAGGGGGAACGTTTTTTTCGCGAAATAAGTTGGCCCGTCCAGTGGGTCCCTACTGTCAGGTGTAGGAATAATTATTTTGCGCGTAATAAGGAGGCACTTCCTTGCGGCCGCCTTGACCCAGCTATCAGCCTCTCCACGTACAGTACTCTTCCGACGGAAGTCGGTCATTGACCACATTGACCACGCTACGCCAAGAGCACCAGGGCGGTGGTCTGGACGACGGCGAGGCCTACGAAGGGGATGACGCGGAGCCGGGGAAGACGCAGCAGAGGTAGCCCGCGCGGAGAGGAGTACGAGGGTTCACTGGTTCGGCTGCGGTGTGAGGCTGCCATCACCGCAGAATAACAGGGGGGGTGGGAGAGTAGAGGGATACCCTGGGCCAGCAGTGGGAGTAGTAGGGGGCGGTGAGGCCTCCGCGGCATCACAGCCGGCCACGAGAGGCAGGAGCATGTGACACGACCGGCGCTGCTTTGGGCGGCTGGAGCAAGAAGACCAGAGGTTGAAGAAGCACTATGGTCGTTGGATGGACATCGTACGATCACTGGAGCTAGAATCCTTCATATTGACTAAGTTGACAAAGCCCTCCGTCCCCGTAAACTTAGTTGTCCCACAAGTCATCCTCCCACTATGGTGGGTCCCATCTAGCAGGGTGGGTATTCATTTTTTTTGTGCGTAATAAGGAGGCACTTCCTTGCGTGCGAAGATATAGCTGGTGGGTCCGACATGTCAGCGGGGGGAACGTTTTTTCGTGAAATACAGAGGCCCTTCCGGTGGGTCCCAGCTGTTAGGTGGAGGAATCATTATTTTGCGCGTACAGTCCACGGCCAATGGATGTCGTTCATTGACCACATTGACCAGGCCGCGCCGAGAGCACCATGGTGGTGGACGACGGCGAGGCCTAGGAAGGGAATGACGCGGAGCCGGGGAAGACTCGGCAATGGTTGCCCACACGGTGGGGAGTACGAGGGTTTACTGGTCCGGCTGCCATCGCTGGAAAATAACAGGAGGTGTGGGTGAGTAGAGGAATGGTCTGGTCAACAATGAAGTAGGGTGGGGCGGTGCAGCCTGTGCGGTAGCACAGCCGGTCACGAGAGGCGGGAGCAGGCAGTCCCATCGGAGCTGGTTTGGGCGGCTGGAGCAAGAAGATCAGATATTGAAGAAGCAGCACGGCCGTTGGATTAACATCCAACGGTCACTGCTGCTAGAATCGTTTGTGGACTAAGTTGACAAAGCCAAAGTACACGTCAACCTAGTAGACCCACAAGTCAGCCTCCAAATCTGTCCCAAGCAGCATACAGCCCGAAATTTCTAGCCGGATTCAAATTAATTTTAAATCTAAATATACCTTAATTTAAATTCAATGAAATTTTACCCGCACAAAAACAATGAAATTTAAAATATCAAAATCCGAAAGAAAACAGTATTTGGGAGCTAATTGCCTGTTTGTTGTATTTTTTTCATTTTACAGCCCATTTATTATTACTTATAGCCCATTTCTTATTACTTATAGCCCATTTCTTATTACTTATAGCCCATTTTCTAGGCAAAATGCATCCCTCCTAATCTTGAAAGATTTCCGGCCTAGCAGGGCGTAGAAAAGCAAGTAGGCCTATGTTGGTTATTCTGCAAAAAACAAAATAGCTGGCTAGCCATTTTTCAGAAAGGAAAAAAACAAACTGGGTTGGTCATGTGCTAAACATATGAAATAGAAGCCTGGGCTAGACGGGCCACGGGTCCCGCACAACCCAGTTGATACCCTTCTCCGTCCCAAAAAAACAAAATTACTGCACGCGCTGCTGGGTCCCTACTATCATCCTCACCATGTACAGTCATCTCCTTATTCCTCTCGGTTGTTGACCATGTTGACAACACCGGAGGGCGGCGCCGCGGGGAGCGTGGAGGACGATGGTGAGGCCTCGGACAGGAACGAATAGGAGCCGGGGAAGACCACAACCAGCCGTGGGAGGCGGGAGCAGGCGGTCCCGCCGGCACTGGTTTGGCTTTGGCGGCTCGAGGAAGAAGAGACTGAAGAAACGCGACAGACGTTGAATGTCAATCGAATGGTCAAGGTTGGCACAATCGTTTTTTGACTAAGCGGACACCAAGTAGCATACCTTTTTATATATAGGAAGAAAACTGCAAGGAAAATGTGTTCGTCTGCCGTCCTCCTCATAGGGAACGTTCGCCACATAAGTGACTAGCACCCTTGGTTTTCAACCGAGAGGTGTTGGGTTCGAGTCTGAGGAACTCTCAATTTTGTCCTCCTTGCTTCCTCGCAAAAAGGGAAAGAAAATCAAAGACTTGGGAAGGCGTATAGAACAAGCTAGTGTACCAGTAAAGAGACGTTGTCGAGTTTTAGAAAAAAGAAAGACGTGCTCCTGTAGCTGGTTCGAATCCAAACCTAGACTATGACTATATATGGTGCTATGCTACTCTGCAAGTAATGAAACTGACATATCCAACATTTGCTTCTCCTCTTCTCTACTTACTCTGCCTAGCATCAGAAGCTCTGGCCGCAGCAACCATGTCCGCTGCCTGCTCGTCCACCTGCTCTTCAGCAGGCAACAACCAGATATGCGCCAAGTCGCCACCTGTACCATCGCCTGTGGGTCTCACCACACCCCCGCCGGCACGCGCACCGCAGCCGATTGCTCATCGCAACCCGCTGTCGTTGGTGTGGTGCCACTGCTACAAATCACACAGATTCATCCATCGCGTCTGAACCACAATCCGCAACCTTGGCCGAGTCTTCTACAAATGCCCGAATCATGGGGTAATAATATGTTTAAGTGTTGTTCTATTGCTTTCAGTTGCTGATTTTTTTAATAGTTTGGTTGATGATCTTCCAATTTGATTCGTGCAGAAAAGGGAAGATTCATGTGATTTGTATTTCTGGGAAGTTGCTGATGTGGGGGAATGCAACTACGCTGATTATTTGGTTAGCCGAGGAATCCCAATATCAGCAGGTTGGGGTGTTGGACAAGTAACTAAAGGAACGACAGAAGAGGAAGATGCAGAGCAGAAGGTTAAAGATGCAGTTCCTCTGATCATGGCCAAGCAACAGCTGCTGAACGGCCTTGACAGCAATGAGGAGATGAAAGAGCTTGTGAAGATAATGGGCAAAATCGATGTGCTATGTAGGATGATTGTCTCTTTATTTACAGTGTATGTAGCACTCGTGATGTATTCAGTGGCTATGACATGAGCACTTTGTTGAAACTAGTAATGAATGAAACCTGTGTAGTAGGCTGGGTGTAGTGTTGTGAACATCTAATGATTTCTATTAACGGAAATCAGGAGGTATCCCCTTTTGCTCATATAAATAAATAGATAGCAGAGGCCCTGTCGGGTCAGCTTTGTTCTCATTCGAAGACGTCGAGCAAATTGCAATCCAACAGCAAACTATGTCATCAAATTCAAGTTTCACAGCCAAATATGAGTACAACTAAACAACAATGTCATCATGTTTTAGTTGTCATACAATCACCAAACACAAATCAGCATACATAACAAGTGATGTTCTCACAGCAAAATACTAAACAACATGTTCATCAGGTTTTAGTTGTCATAGCAAACACAATTTCACATAGTAGATAAAAAAACGTCTTCTGACAGGCAAATACGACAAAAGCAATGTAATCATCATCCGCAGCAGCAGCTCAACATCTTCGCCATGTGATCAGTCTGAATCATAATTCCCCACGGTGTCATGTTCTTCTTCGTCCTCAACGTCCTCGAACGTTGGCTTCTTCTTGATCAACTCTTGTATGTCCATAGCACGACAGACAATCTTTTCACCGGCGTCATTGACGTGATGGTTCTCAAAGATATTAGGAACATATGTGTTATCTTGTACATCAGGAGCAGTGTAAGCATCATCTTGTTGTGCAACTTCATTAAACGAATTCCTGTGCTCAAACCTTTGCAATACTCTCCAGTCATCGCTACATGCAAATGTGTCTTCCAAGAAAAATATCTGTGTTGCTTGATTTGCCAAAATAAAAGGCTCGTTGGTCTGGTACGCCACCTTGACATTGATGGATTTGAAATAATCATCATCTCTGGGTTTTGCGATCCTGGAAAACAGGTTATACCAATGACAGCACAACAGAACCATACACCGATGATCCTCGAAACTGGAGATATACTGCAACTGAACAATGTCTGTTATGTTAGCATACATTTCAGTTGTCTCTTTGTCATACGTATCCGTGCTCATGGTGGCACTATTTTGTGTCTTCCTGCCTTCGTCTCGTGCAAGGGTGTTGTAGCGCACATCTCCAACAACGCAAGATTCATAATGTCTTACCCGAGTATCAGGAGCCATTGCTACTGAGTAAAGGGCATCATCAACTGTCTGCCCATCCACCCGCATCTTCTTAACCTATGGTTAGAAAATAAACAAGATGATTATCTTATGTACTCAATATATTAAAAAAACTGACAGTGCACTTCAAAAGCTTACATGGTTCTTGAACCATTTCGCAAATCCTGCCATAACCAGTTTGTCAATGTTTCTTGGATTTTGCGGCAGTAACTCCTCTTTGTAGATGCTGCACAACATAGTGATCGCGTCAAACATCTAAATATATAAGAATGTGCTGCAAGTTTAGTAGATTACGATGTATAAGCTGCAGTACTGCACTTACTTGATATAAGGTAGTATCTCAGGACCGTTATTCAACACATACCAAACCATTTTGTCCAAATCTTTAGGTTTGTCCTCTTGTCGACTCTTCCCTGTAACTCGAACAGAATAATCGAAAACATTGAGCCCGGGATTCTCTTCACCCACCTCTTTGCTAAGCTGATCAACTATTTCAATGTATTTTGAGCAGAATGTCAACGCTTTTGTAGCAATGTAGGCCTCTGCAATGGAACCCTCAGGTCTAGCTTTGTTCCTAACATAGCCCTTGAAAGTGCCTAGCCTCCTTTCAATAGGGTACATCCAGCCATACTGTATTGGACTTCTAAGTAGTGCCTCATCAGGTAGATGAATAGCCAAATGCACCATCACATCAAAGAAGGCTGGAGGATATATCTTCTCAAGGTCGCATAGGATAGTTGGTATCTTGTCTCTAAGACTCTCCAAAGCATCTATCCTGATATTTCTACTACAGAGTTCCCTGAAGAATTGTCCCAACTCTGCAACTGCTCTGTATAAGTCAGGGTGGCCCAATCCTCTAAGGATAACAGGTAAAACCCTTTGAAGTAGGACGTGGCAGTCATGAGTTTTCAACCCTTGTACCTTGTTTCCATATGCACTGACTCTCCTTTCAGGGTTGGAAGCAAATCCATGTGGGAATCTCACACGTGACAGGACCTCACAGAATTCTTTTCTTTTTACCTTGTCCAAGACATACACAGCTGGTGCCATATCCCGTGGTTTACCTTCATCTTGCACCTGCATATCCTTTCTGATACCCAGGTGTGTCAAATCAATCCTAGATTTTAAGGTATCTTTCGTCTTGCCTTCAATGTTAAGAAGTGTGCCGATAATGCTGTCACATATATTTTTCTTGATGTGCATCACATCAAGATTATGCCGCAGATCCAAATCTTTCCAATACTCCAAGTCCCACAAAGTGGACCTGCGGGTAAACAATAATTTCTCTTCTACCCTGCCACGCTTCCTTTTCCCGCTACCATTACCATGATGGTTTCCTGGTGTAATATGCCTGACCTTCTCTAATTCCACTTGCAACTCATCGGCAGTGAGCCTCTTTGGTGCATCAAGGTTTTCATGCTTTGCATTGAACACATGTCTTCGGTATTTTCTAGGATGCGGCTTGTCCTTGGCAAGGAAATGGCGGTGTCCAATGTAACAGATCTTGCTAAGTATTGCGTATGACAGTGAATTCCTGTCACAGCGAACACATGCATTGTAACCATGTGTCGTTCGCCCTGACATAGTGCCCAAAGTCGGATAATCATGGATGCACCAAATTACAACAGCACACAGAAAGAAAGCAGCTGGTGGGCTGCTATATAGGTCTCGAGTGAGAACACCCTTCCATAGCTATTGAAGTTCCTCCACAAGAGGCTCCATGAACAAATCAAAATCCTTTCCAGGACTTTTTGGACCTGGGATGAGCAAGGCCATCATGTAGTTTGATTCTTTGGTGCAGACATTTGGAGGCATGTTGTAAGGGATAACAAGCACTGGCCACATGCTATATGTGGCGCTCTGGTGGCCAAATGGGTTAAATCCATCTGAAGCTAAGCCAAGTCTAATGTTTCTCGAGTCAGCAGCAAACTCTTTGTGTTTATCATTAAAGCTTTTCCACTCACTACCATGAGATGGATGGCTCATTACATTCTGATCTCTGTACTCCTGGTTCCTAGAATGCCATCATGAAACAACCTCTGCAATCTTGGTGTAATTGGAAAATGTCTCAGAACATTATGAGGAACCCTCTTCATAGCATTGCCATCTTTCCATCTTGATGATTTGCATTTCGGGCATTCGCTTAAGTTGGCATAATCCTTCCGGAACAGAACACAATTATTCTTACAAACATGGATCATATCATATCCAATTCCAACTGCACGAAGGAAATTCTTCATTTTACTGTAGGTGTGCGGCAGCTCAAACGCATCTGGGAAAGATTTGCAGAAAGCAGCCAACATCGCATCGAATGATTTGTTGGTCATCCGCTCAGATGTCTTCACCTGAAGAAAGGTGACCATAGCTGAGAATACTGACAGCTTATTTCCTAGGGTGACAGCAATGTTGCATTGTTCCAACATGCGGGCCCACTGGTTTTCTTCTACAGGTGAAAGTTCACGGAATGGACGAGCATTTCGTAGCATTGTTTCAATGTTGGTCAAACTCACTGGCTCCGCCACCACCACCTCCTCCTCCTCTTCCACCTGAGCATCAGGCAGATCAAGATGGTGATCTGCTGCTTCCACGTAGTCAATAACATTGACGTTCACAGCTTCACCATGATGAACCCACCTAGTATATGTGACCGACATCCCATACAAGTGTAGATGATTTTGCACAGTTGATTGGGGTCTTGTAACTGAATTCATACAACTGCTACAGGGGCAGAGCACATCTGATTTTGGACCACCGTACTCAGCTCTGATAAAGTTCATGAAGTTTTCAACCCCCTCGACATATGCAGTGGAGAATCTTCGAGCAGAAGTTATCCAAGTCATGTCCATCTGTTAGGCATACAAGTTAGTTCTTCTACTAGATATTACAGGAAAAACATATATGCTTTTTTATGAAGTCCAGAAAAAAAATACCTAGGTCGATGTCTAAAGCTATGGCAAGATATTTGGACGAGCAGATCTAAGTAACGAAATATATGTAAAGCTAATTCAGCAAACATATTTGAGTGCTAAATTATGGCAGGCTGTTTCAGCAGTCAATGAGGCCGAGCACACAGCCACCGAACTATCGAAGGCCATCGCAGCAACAAAGATCGAGTATAAAACAGTGTAGAGCTATTTCACCTAACAGATTGGCTACTAGACCATGGCAATCTACGTCACAATAAATATATGGCAGGATATTTTAGCAACTAATCGGCCTTGGCATGCCATCTCAGCTAAGAAGATTGAGTGCAGAATAGGGCAAGGAAGCTTCTTAAGCAGAGCATATTGACAGTAAACTACTTCAGCAAACAGTGAGATTAACAGCGTCTATCAGCTAACATTCAGCGCTACACCAACATGAACGGGGCCTCAGTCTAGAATGCGCGTACCGTGGGAGAAGCTAACCGTCGTGCGTCTCCACATGAACGTCGCCAGTGGTGGCGGCGCTGACCGCTGTGTGCCTCCACGAGAACGTAGCCAGAGGTGGCGGCGCGGCTAGAGGACGGTAGTCTACGAGAGCGTACTGTGGGAGCGAGAGGATCGTCATGCGTCCCCTCGACGAACCGCGGTGCCGACATATCGGCGCGGCGGGGAGG
>NC_057810.1:188304712-188410281 GCF_018294505.1 Triticum aestivum | reverse complement strand
AGGGCGGCTTTGGTGGAGCGAATGGAGTGGAGGGGGGACGGGGGGAGGGGGGTTTGGGGAATATTTGGCCGAAGGGCGGTTGAATCGAATTTGGGGGGAATTTTTGTGTGGGGGGGGAGGATTTTCGCGTGGTGGGCAGGGGGAGTTTGGCGCATTGTCGGTTTCTCCAAGTGCAGTCCCACGTGTCAGTGAAGAGGCAAGCCGAAGCGCGTTTCATTTGTGTGAGCTGTGTGCAGGACCGGACGTGTGTGGGGTGCAATGCGACCGCGATAGGAGTGTTGTGAGTGTACCGCCTTTTTTCCTTTTAAACCAGGTGCTTCGCCCCCTCAAAAAAAATGTTGCTTCGCGCGATCCATCGATACTACCACTACTAATTCGGTAATCCCGACTAAAACGGCACGGCCGGGTCTTTTACCGTGTGATATGCTGGGAGGTTGGCTTAGTTGGGTTTTTTAGATTTGTCTCGGTTCAATAAAAAGCAGAGTTGGTGATGATGGTGTGCCTGTCATCCTGCAATATAGGCTGTCCGATCTATATCTAACGGATAGGAAGGAAACTATGACAATTTACCCGCACTCCTCTCCACATATGCAGATAAGGCTTTCCCTCGTTCATCCTTTTCTCCCACAAGATCTTGACCTTCCGTGCAACGCACGGGCATCTTGCTAGTACTCCTACAATATGTATATTATTGTGAAAGTTCATATACACCGGCCTAGATTAATGCAAACACGGCAGATTTTCATTACATTTCGAACTTTTATAAGACAGAAAAATAAAAGAAACCTGACCCTAAACCTATTCTACGGCGGCGACCGACGTTCTCCATCTGCGATCTCTATGTACAAGGGCGGGGTTCAAGACCCGTGAAGTGAAGGTGCGGTCTCCGGCGAGGAAGAGTAGAACACGGGATACGGACCGGCCAGTTGGCACACCATGCCCTGCCGCCTCCCATGCCCTACTCATCCTCGGAGGAGTCCCCGACCTCGGAGGTGCCGGACGTTGGACGGCGGCAAGTAGGACGCGTGGCTGACAGTGCTCCCGTCGTCGGCCGCCAGCGTGGACACCGCTTGTGCGGTCGCGTCCGCGTCCAGCTACGCCGCTATTGCGTCACGAGAGGCGACTTGAGCGAGGGCGGCGATCTCGAGCTTCATCACCGAAGACAAGCTCTCCCGCAGAGCGTTCGCACTTGCGGTCATGGCGGATGTGGTTCCAGGTAGGAGGACGATGCGCTATGGTGTGGAGGTTAGCTGGGCGTTGCTGCTTTAAGTAGCGCATTCCGGTGAGGCTAAGCATCCGAGCGCGTCATTAAGTCGCTGGTGTTGGTTCCTCGGGCACCGAGCCTCTTAACAACGACATACAAACGGACGACATGAATGCGGGCAGCTGATGCCGGCTGGGAACGCACCGCGTGACGGCGCGAGGGACGAGGGCTTTGGTGTGCCAGGGTAGTCAGCTACGGTCGTGGCAATGTTGGAGATGCCCTTTGCTCAAATGCGATCCCTGCATGTCATTGAAAAAGCAAGATGACCCGGCATGGTCTCAGGTCCAGAGGATGCAGTTGGCCGCGCTACACCACTCTGCGGATGCGTCGCGATGCCTCGTGCATCCTCGACGAGCCGGGTGTTGGGGTGTGTTTGGATTGTGGCCAAAGTGCACCTTACCAAAATTTTGGTCATGACCCAAAGATTGGTCTTTGTTTGGATGGTTGCCATTTCTTTGGCATGCCAATGAACTCTAGCCAACTCTAGTTCATTTTTCTTGCCAATGTCGGCCAAATCATGGGGAACCAATACCTCAACCAAAATTTTGGCTACCCAATGCTTTGATGGGGCAATCTTTGGCACAAACCAAACATACCGTTGGTCGTGCCACAACACAAACGCCACCCTCGGCACACTGAAACCGACCGTGTCTATCGACGATATGAGTGTGTCGCTCACCGCGGTCGCCGTGTCCAGAGGCGGTGCTGGAGCTGCGCCCCGTTGTTGGCCCCAACGACCCACATGAACGGTTGTCGGTGGCGAGGAGGTTGTGGGCCAGCTCCTCCATTGGACTAGTATGCGCTACGTCGTCCTGACGGGTGTGCCCCACATGTCAGTTTCCCTATTTTCCCGGCCATATTCGAGCACCAGTGCTCCCTGTTGCGCATTAGGCCTTTCACTATGTAGGCCAAGCGAGACAACTTATTGTTTATTTGAGCCATTCAAGTGTAATCTTGTGGCATTTGCTTATTTCTCAATCCGGTGATCATAGCATCCGCAAATCATATATAAAGGGTATTCAATGTTCGTTTCGTTTTTGAACATACAATATACAACCTCCTATCCTTTCTACCTTACATATAAGTTTTATGTGTAGTCAAAGTATCTCTACTATGATAAAAAAGGTATCAACATTCAACAACGCCCAATCAATATTGTTAGATTCATACGTACTCCTAGATTTGTACTCGAGATGGTTTCCAATTTGTCTATTGACAAGATTAATAGTACTCCTTTCACATAGGTGAGTAAGTCATCTTAGGCTGTGCACCGTGACCAAGGAGGAGGGGAAAACGAGAGACATTAATGTTTATTTGCTAATTAATATTATTGCATGCAATGAACTAACCACTGCATGTCATGTTTGATAGTCTCAGGTCATTAAAAGCATGCACACCCTCATCTCTTATTGGTTCATATGACAAGAAACAAGAAACGAGGTAGAAGTTAATGCACCACGCCTACGTGCTTTGGGATTATTTGGTTTTCGTAAGATGACTTACACACCTAGACGGAGGGAGTACATGAGATGTATAATGTGAGAATTATATCATTTGAAACTCCTTTGACATACGAAATTGACCATATGCTTTGTGTAAGTTGCATGTCATATATTATTACTATAACATTTGGTCAAAGTTAGCCTCGAAAAACGCATTAGACCCTGTATGCTTTGTGTAAGTTGCATGTCATATATTATTACTCTAACATTTGTGTAAGTTGCATGTCATATATTATTACTCTAACATTTGGTCAAACTAGTATAGTGGAAGTGGATCCTCTAACGTAGGTATCCCTGCCTTACCCTCCCTTTCGGTCACTTACTGGCGAACCCCATGCTTGCTAGGCCCCGCGTGTCAGTTACTCAATGGGTTCGGCCACCTCAGGGGATCCTCATCCGTAGTATACTCCCTCTGTTTTTATTTACTTCGCATAAAATGGAGGGAGTGGTGGTATAATAAATGACGCGGGCGGGGGAGGGGGAGGGACGTCGGTTTGCTCTCAGCTGCGGTCCCACAAGCGAGCAAAAACGCAAGACGAAGCGTGTTCCATTCGGTGAGCGACGTGGAGGGTCCAGCGTGCCGGGCTGCAATGCGAACGCGACAAGCGCGATGTACAGTCAAAACCAATTGACCGGTCGTCACCAAAACCACTATTCACACCAGAACCTTCGCTGCTCGGCCTACGCCAGCCACTGCCCTAAAACCACACCAAATATCCAGCCCATTACCCCACCTTTCGACCCCTAGCCCGCATCAAGCGTCCCCTAGTTCGCCGGAAAGCCATGGTGCGCCGCAAGATCACTTACTACAAGATGCTGACGCCGGAGCGCCGCGCAGAAATCGCGGCGGCGGTGGGCGCCATAGACCTCCGTTCCCAAGCTCGCTTTGCGGCGGGCCAATCCTCGAGTTCTTTGGAGCCAAGCTACGAGGAGGAGGAAGCCGACCCAATGTTCACTACGGAGGTCGCGGCGCAAAAGGCCCCCGATGGGTATGAGACGATGGACGTCGACTTCGTGCCGGTGTCCGAGTCCCCCATGGTGCAGGCGAACCAGCGGTTCAACATGGCGATACTAAAGGAGGATCGGGAGGCAGAGGCTCAACTCGACATGGAGCATGCGCATGCTGCTGCCATCGAGGCTCTCCTGCAGGCGGAACCGGATATCATGGATGTGAACCGGGCGGCGGAGGCTCAACTTGAGGCGGAGCGCGCGGATGCCACTGCCATCGAGGCCCTCCTGCAGGCGGAACCAGACGTCCTGGACATGAACCGGGCGGCAGAGGCTTGACTCGACGCAGAGCACGCGGATGCCGCTCTCATCGACGCCCTCCTGCAGGTGGAACCGGAAGTCCTGGACTTGAACCGGGCGGCGGAGGCTCGACTCGACGCGGAGCGCGTGGATGCCACTGCCATCGATGCCCTCCTGCAGGCGGAACCAGACGTCCTCGACTTGAACCGGGCTGTGCTCTCGTCCGTGCAGAGCGCCCGCATGCTCTGCTTGAACGAGTAGCTAGAGGCCGAGGACAACCATGGCACGAAGACACACGTCGGCTGGTTCGCGCTGACAGCCAAAGACGATGAGGCCTTCTCTTTCCGCGAGGAGTGATAGTTTTCTTTATGTTGTTGTTTTATTATTATGGATCTTTTGCTGTGTAAAAACATACTATTTGTTATGCAAGTCACCTGACTTGGGTCAGTCTACCATTTCAGGCGGTTGGATGAATATCCTACGTCTCCTAACCCTTCTTTCCTTCTTCCTCACCTCTTCTTCTTCCCCAACAGACCACCGCATGGGCCGTACGGATACTCCGATTGGATAAACATACTCTATGAACGAAAATTATGTGTCTGCGATAGGATGGCTGAGTTTGGTTTGTTCACATGCGACAACACGTGTCAGTGAGGGTGTGTTCCCTTGGTTGGGTTTGCGGCGTGCAGGAGTGACTGTGTGAGGGTGCGGTGCGATCGCGGCGTGCAGGAGCGACCGTGTGAGGGTGCGGTGCGACCGTGACAGTCGTGCGCAAGTGTACCTCCTTCTCATTTTGAAAACTTTAGGCAAGGTTGGCAAAAATGTGTGGCGAAGTTTGGCAATGCAAGGCCTAGACCCAAACAGGATAAGTATGTACGTACTAGGAGTACTAGTTTTAAAAAAGAAAGGCGGGGTTTTCCTTCGATACAAATCCTCGTTTCGCGTGTCAATTAATGCGTATTTTTTTCTCGAAATACCAAAGAGCTAACCATCTCACTCCTCATCGCTTGATTAATGCAGCGCCATGCAAACGAACCTTCTCACTTCCCCATGCATGCAGGGGATATTAATGTCCTTGGTTGCTAACCCCATCAATTTTGCCTCGATTAGTGTTAGTGGCCCTTTGCAAATTGTAATTTTGATATACTGGCCTTGTGTACAAAAAAATGGAGGTAGTAACTATATTTGAGTTCCTTGCCCATTGCGGTGACGTCGACGACTTTTTCTTTTGTGGTTTGGCAAAGTGTGTTCGACGGAGAACACCATTGAGGGAGACCACGGTAAGTCATTCGCAAGTGCCGCCTGCAAGCCATGACAACCACCTTATTTGCATTCAGGAAGTCCTTTACTAGTAGTACTACTAGGAGTACTAGTGCGGTGAGATGGTTTCTCGAAGAAGACGATGGAGAAGCGGAGTTAGCGAAGAGTGAAATGATAGTTGCTTCGCCCATGCTTTGTGATTTGACGCCTCACTGCTTTGTGATTTGTGATAGAAGGGACAGGGGAGTAGACTCTATGCTCTATACTGTACTACTCCTACATGCGTCCAAGCATGGGAGAAAGAGGAGAGATGTTGCATTTTTCTATTCCTTCAATCAATCAATCAGGGAGCTTCGGTTCCATCTTTTTGGCTTTGGCAACACCGTCCACAATGGTTCCCACGATGCCAAAAGCTATTTTCACATTTGGCTACACATTGTGAATGACCTTAACCGTACCACTTGGTTTTGCTCCTGTGTGCTATCTATACAAATCTCAATGATATTGATCTAAAAAATTATAGAATCAAAGATTAGTAAAAAGGAGGTGATTTTGGCGCGCGGATGGCGGAGGAGGTTTCTTATTTTCAGAGGACGTTGTCCTGACGGTTTGCTAACATGCGGTCCCACGTGTCAGTGCCTTACCAAGCTGATCCGCGTCCCACATGAGGCAGAACAACGGCAGAAGCAACACGTGGTTAAGTTGAAGAAGATGAGGGAGAAGCGGATTCAGCAACGAATGAAATGATGGTTGCTTCGCCCCTCCAACTTCTTTTTTTAGCATTATTACTTCGTCCCTCCAACTTAACTACGGGAAAGGTGCAGCTTTATTGATTTGACACCTCATTGCTCATTACTACGCCGGCTCCATGACTGGGGTGCTTCACCCCGGCTGCTCTGCACTGTATTCCGGTATGGCACGTGGACCCGGTAGCTTGATGTAACGCCCCGGATTCGATGCGCCAGGTGTCTGCCAGTTATTCGCCGTCGTTGCCATGTCATTTTCTTGCGTGTTGCATTTTGCCATGTCATCATCTGCATTTCATCTACATGTTTTTCAAAACTTGCATCCGTTCGGGTTTCCCCGGTCCTCTCCGTTGTCCGTTCAGAGTCCAGACACACTCGCACGCACCCGCGGCACCTCCGAAATATTATTTTATAAGTGGCACAAAAATGTTCTCGGAATGGGTTGCAACTTGTCATGCGGTCTTATTATAGTGTAGACAGGCCGCCTGCCAAGTTTCGTCGCATTCGGAGTCCATCTGATAGCCCAACCGTTAAATGTATAGCGGTACCGTTGCCGGTACCTTCGTCGGACGTTTTCGGTCTCCGGAAACAGTTGCCGGGCTGCACTTCCCTTCTCTCCCGTCAGCCCAAACCTCTCTCTCACAACCCACAAGGTCCAACCTACCCCTCATCGCATCCGGTGCCGTCAGATCGAGATCCGAGGGTCCGAAACCCCTCCAAAATCCCCCTAACCCTAGCCTACCTGCTATAAATGGACACACCCCTCTCCAATTTTGGGAAAACCTACCCCCCTAGCCTTCCCCTACCTCTGTCCCGCCGCCACCCTCCTTGGGATCCGCGCCCGACCACAGCCCCACCGCCACTTGGCGCCGCCGCCAGCGCCCTGCGGCCAATCAGGCCACGCCACATCACCCTCTATCCACCCTGCAGCCAACCAGGGCCGGCCATGTCGCCCCTGGCCTCCTCCCTCCGCCGCCAGCCCCCCCAGGCCCGCGCCAGGCCCGCCCCGGGCTGGATCTGGGCCCGAAGCGTCCGCGCCCCCGCTCCTCGCTCTCGATCTACGATCGGCAGGGGTCAGACCCGTCTACTGCTGCGCCGTCCCAACCCCACCATCGGGTGCCATCCCCGCCGCCTCGCCGGGAGCCCCTCCGCTCCTCCGCCGTCCTCCGGTGACCAGGTCGCCGCCCTCTCTCTCTCCTTCCTCCGGTGCTCCCTCTCCCTCACCCGACCTTCCTCTCTCTCCCCTTGCAGGGCTCCGCCGTCGCCGCTCGTGGAGCTCGTCGCCGGCCCCGCCTGCGACCGGATCGGGTCCAGCCAGACCCAGGTCCGCCGCCTCCTCCTCTCCCTGATGCGCCCTCGCTAGCCCCGTCGCGGCCTCGCTAGCTGCTGCTGCGCCGCCGTGCTTCATCATCGACGAGAGATGGCTGACGCCCTGCGTCGCCCGCGTGGGCCCCAATCCGGCCCATCACGCCGGTCTAGAGGCCCAGCCGCCAAGGCCCATCTGTCCTTCCCCCTCTTGGGCCAAGCCCTCCGGTGAGCATCCCGCCAGTCCTATCATCCGCCCCGTGCGACGATTAGTTAAATAGCGCGCGTCTGTTTTTTTCCAGAAAACGACCAAGTCCCGAAATATCTGTGACATAATCATGCCATGTTCATCACATTGTATCTCTGCATCCGTAGCTCCGTTTTGTGCGTGTAATATGTCATATTGTTCGTCTCAACGAGTACTTCATTTCATTCCATTACATCATGTTCATTTGAGGTCATCTTGATGCCTGAATAATCGTTGCAAGAGTGCTTCATAATGTTGTCTGCTGTCTGTTAACAGAACTTGCTCTTTTGTCATTTTTGCCATGTTTGATGTGTGCATCCTATGAGGTTGATGTCTACATGTGTTTTGATCTATGCTATGTCTTCTTTACAGAGGTGCTTACCATGTATTTTTGTGATCAATGTGGTGACTAGCACAAGCATGCAAACTAGGCATCGTGATGTTACTGATTTTAGTCCCTGTTCTGCTGTTATTTTGATGCCATGTAAACTTGATGCTACAGAGAGATCCATGCATATTTTGAGATACTTCAGTAAGGATGTTTTGAACATATGGTTATCCTATAGACATTCATGCCCCTGGTTGCAATTATAGAGTAGTCTAGCATGTCATTTTCGTGCTCTACTTTTGCTCCAAAATGTTTCCTGGCAGATTGTTTACATGTTATTCAATTTTGCCAAGGTTGTTGTAGTTGATCCTTGCATGCTATGAACTTGTTCTTGCCTTGGTTTGTTTCATAAATATGTCTTCTTACTGTTGGTTGCCTTGCCATGCCATGTATTGCTCTGTGGTGAGTGGTACAAGCTCACCAACAAGCCTTCATAATTCTGTTCCTGCCATGTTTAAATCTGTAATATAACTTGCCATGTTTACATGGGTGCCATCATATTTTCTGTTCCTTTTTGGCTTATGGTCAGTAAAGGACATTTGATCTATGATTTGAGTAGAATCATGCCATGACTTTGTTTGCCATGATAAGTTCATGTAACATGTTGTTTGATAGCTCTAAACATTGCAACCTGATGTTATTTTCAGCAAAGTCTGAAACTGTTATTATTTGCTATCTTGCCATGCGTGTTTGAGCATGTTCTAGTGATTTCTGGAGATAGCTCAGTGTTCATGTTTTGTTATGCTTTACCTGTACATCATGCCCATGCCTTTTTTTATGTTGAGATGTTGTAGCATGTTGTTTTGATGCTTGCAAGATGCCTAGTTATTGTTTTGGACAATTTGTTGTTATGACTTGTATAGAGTGTATGTGTTGCACCGTTGCTCCGTTTTGAGTGTGCTCTATATGAAACTTGCTTAGAATTGCATGTAGTTTCATATTATCATGTTGCATCCTTGTTTTGAGGTGTTTGCTTGATGTTTGGGTGCATTTTGCATCAATGCCATGTTTAACTTGTTTTGCTCATATCTTCTAGGCCGTAGCTCCGAATTAAATGAACTTTATATGTAACTTGACTAGAATTTCGTGTAGATCATATTGGTGCATCTTAACTTGCTGTTTAACAACTTCAACATAATGTTTATTCAGATCTGGACCAATTTCGAAATATGCATATGAGGACTTACCGGAATCGTTATATGTTGTTCCCGGCCTCATTTAAACTTGCCTTGATGCGTTGCTCTTGTTTGCATCATCTCTTGCCATGAGTAGCTTCATGTAGTCTTGTATTGCATCATGCTTGTTGTGCATCATGCCTTGTTCTTGTGTGGTGTGTTTACTATGTTGTGTGCTTCTTCTCGATAGTTCCCGTTTCGTTGCGATCGTGAGGATTCGTTCGTCTACGCTTGGTTCGTCTTCGTGGCTTCATCTTCTTCATGGACTCGTTCTTCTTCCTTGCGGGATTTCAGGCAAGATGACCGCTACCTGGATCTCACTACTATCATTGCTATGCTAGTTGCTTCGTTCTATCGCTTTCCTGCGCTACCTATCATTTGCTCTTCAAGCCTCCCAATTTGCCATGAACCTCTAACCTTTGACACCCTTCCTAGCAAACCGTTGCTTGGCTATGTTACCGCTTTGCTCAGCCCTCTTATAGCGTTGCTAGTTGCAGGTGAAGTTGAAGATTGCTCCATGGTGAACAGGGTTATGTTGGGATATCACAATATCTCTTATATTATTAATGCATCTATATACTTGGTAAAGGGTGGAAGACTCGGCCTTATGCCTGGTGTTTTGTTCCACTCTTACCGCCCTAGTTTCTGTCATACCGGTGTTATGTTCCCGGATTTTGCGTTCCTTACGTGGTCGGGTGATTTATGGGACCCCCTTGACAGTTCGCTTTGAATAAAACTCCTCTAGCAAGGCCCAACCTTGGTTTTACCATTTGCCTCACCACCAACTATATTTCCCTTGGGAGTAATTAACCCAGGGGTCATCTTTATTTTAGCCCCCCGGGCCAGTGCTTGTCTAAGTGTTGGTCCAAACTAGAGCACCGTGCGGGGCCATCCCTTGGAAACTTGGGTTACGTCGGTTCCTGTACGCTTCGCTCATCCGGTGTGCCCTAAGAACGAGATATGTGCAGCTCCTATCGGGATTTGTCGGCGCATCGGGCGGCTTTGCTGGTCTTGTTTTACCATTGTCAAAATGTCTTGTGAACCAGGATTCCGAGTCTGATCGGGTCTTCCTGGGAGAAGGTATATCCTTCGTTGATCGCCAGAGCTTATCATGGGCTAAGTTGGGACACCCCTGCAGGCATAATCTTTTGAAAGCCGTGCATGCGATTATAGGCAGATGGGAATTTGTTAATGTCCGGTTGTAGATAACTTGACACCAGATCCGGATTAAAATGCATCAACCGCGTGTGTAGCCATGATGGTCTCTTCTCGGCGGAGTCCGGGAAGTGAACACAGTCTTTGGGTTATGTTTGACGTAAGTAGGAGTTCAGGATCACTACTTGATCATTGCTAGCTTCACGACCATTCCTTTTGCTTCTCTTCTCGCTCTTATTTGCGTATGTTAGCCACCATATATTCTTAGTCGCTGCTGCAGCCTCACCACTTTACCCCTTCCTTTCCCATTAAGCTTTGCTAGTCTTGATACCCATGGTAATGGGATTGCTGAGTCCTCGTGGCTCACAGATTACTACAACAACAGTTGCAGGTACAGGTTATGCGATGATCATGATACGAGAGCGATGCTTGCTTGCGTTGAGTTCTTCTTCTGCTTCTTTGATCAGGGGATAGGTTCCAGGTCGGCAGCCTGGGCTAGCAGGGTGGATGTCGTTTGAGTTTCTGTTTGTGTCTCATCCGTAGTCGGATGATGCTCTAATGTATTGTGATGTTGTATTCGTGTGGCATTGTATGCCTTATGTATGTATCCCCATCTATTATGTACTGTTGATGTAATGATATCCACCTTGCAAAAGTGTTTCAATATGCGGGTCTATCCTTAGTGGGACCGTCGAGTTCCTTTTGGATAGGGTCGCATATTGGGCGTGACAAGTTGGTATCAGAGCCTCGACCAACCTTAGGAGCCCCCTTGATTGATCGTGTAGTTTGGCCGTTGTTGAGTCTAGAAGAAAACTGTTTTTAGAGTCTAGTTATATCGGAGATTAGGAATTCTTTTTACTCCTCAGCCCCTTCGTCGCTATGGTAAGGAATCTTGACGTAGGTGTTTTGAATTACTCCTCTCCCCTTTCAAATTTTCTTTAGGATCATGCAGTTGGTTTTCCGGTCGTCGGTTCTCAGCTCTTTTATCTGGTGCATTTCTTGTCAAGTTGACTCGAGCCTCTTCGCCTTTGCCAAGTTCAATCCTCAGTTGTTTTATTTCCCACCCGCCCACCCTTTTCTTCTCGAAGCCGGAGTCCGTAATCGAGTATCCATCCTACTCGTCCGAAGTCTTTGCTTTCTTTCCTCAATCAGTTCAACTGGTGTTTTCTCTTCAAGATATTCGTCGTTTCTCCTTCCAAGTTGCTTTTGTTTTCCCGCCCTCCCACCTTTTTTCTTCCCGGAGCCTGAGTCTATTTCGACCATCTATTTTATTTGTGTGGAGCCTCTTCAGTCTTCCCTAAATTAATTCAACCGGTGAATTCTCGTCTTGTTCGTCATTCTTCATCTCTTTTCCGGTGGACTCAATCCTAATTTTTGGTAGTGATAATATTCTTTTCCTCAAAGCGTTCTCCTTGCTCGTTTGCCTCTCACCATTCAATCATTCTGGAGTTCAAGACATCTCAGGAGATTCGTCTGTGTTCCAATTAATTCAAGGTTATCACCTCATTCAAATATTTCAATTGTTCTGGTGCATCATCTATCTCTTCAACATCCCTTTCCAACGGTGTTTTCTCTTTAGTGGGCCCTAACCCACAGGTTTTTTCCCAGTATCTTACCTGACTCTTCTAATTCTCCCGGAGCTATTCCCAATTCTCTTTTCAAGTGTGACATAAGAATGAATTTCATCAGTCACATGGATTCTCCAAGATTGCTTTCAAATTCTTTTCATTGTCGGCTCAATCCCTTCATTTTTCATTCTCCCGGAGTATCTCAGTAGTTTTGGTGGTGTTTCCCGTCGTCTTTTGAAGACCCAAGAAGAGTTTTCCCTCTAAACCTTGTCCATCCTCCCGAAGATTCGTGGTTCTAGGTTCATATTATCCTCTCAAATTATTCCATTTGTCAGATATTCCTTTTCTCATCCATCCGGAGTATGTCAGAAGTTGTTCTCCCATTTCTTTTCACCGGAGGCCATCATTCCAGATGAATTCTTAGTCCTCTCATTTCAGCTACCGTTATCCAATTATCCCGGTGCTTTGCTCAAATGTTCTTTAATCAGCTTGTTATCTCTTCGTTCTTGTGCATCTAAATCACCTCAAGCTTATTTGTTCTTATAATTCTTCCCGGTGATTCATTCTCTTTCATCAATCATTTTATAATTCTTACGGCGGTTCATTCAGATTCTTTTCCTTTGTTATCGTATCAATCCATTCGTTCTTTCCAATCCTACCAGTGGTTCATGAAGACCTTCTCAAGGTGGCGCTATATCTCTTCTCAATCCTTTTCAAAGAAGAATAAGTAGTATGCGAAATCCATGGCTAGTCATCAATTTAATTTGATGAAGGATAAGCATACAATAAAGCTTATTCTTATTGCATTCAAAGTGAGTAATCTCTCCCTTCGGAGTTTGTTCTTAATGAATAAATTCTAGTTCCAAGTGTTTTCGTCTTTTCTTTTCCGAAGTTCAATTTCCTCAGCCATTTCGTCGGAACCTCCAGCTAAATCACCGCAAACTTTAATCTTATTCTTTCTTCCTTCATTCTATCTCATTAGACTTTTTGTTACCGGAGTTCTTCATGGTGGTTCTTCATGATTTAATTCATTCTTCAAGTGTTCATCAAGATTTTGTTGGTGGAGTTCAAGTATATTTTCTTCTCATCTCGAAGTGCAATTAAGTCTCCGTATTCTTTTGAATTGGAGTTTTGCATTTCTTCGTTCTCCTCATCTATTTAATCTTTTCCGCTTGCAGTAGGTTATCACCTCATAATTTTTGCGATGTTACCCATAATTCCACAAAAAGCTTATTCTTTTCGTTGTTGATTTTCTCAACAACTCCATTCAATCCTTCCATATAAGTTCATTTCATTCAATTCTTCCGGAGGCATTGCGTCGCTTATGTTGTCAAGTGTCATTCCATCTCGTGAAGTTCATGTTCTATTCTTTCCTTGTTCAGCCAGAGTGCTGCCTAAATCCTTTTAGTCTTATTTGTTTCTTATCTCGTTCTAACCGGAGTGGTTTCATATTCTATCTGATTCCATGAGCTTTCAATTCTCGTCATTCTTGTTGTTCCTCTCTTCTTCTCGAGTGCTCTCGATTCCTTGCTTCTTCTCGAGTTCTTGTTTCACCTCACCCCCTTTTTCCCTTCTGTCTCGGTCCTAAGATCTCGGAACGAGATCTCTTGTTGGTGGAGGAGTGTTGTAACGCCCCGGATTCGATGCGCCAGGTGTCTGCCAGTTATTCGCCGTCGTTGCCATGTCATTTGCTTGCGTGTTGCATTTTGCCATGTCATCATCTGCATGTTTTTCAAAACTTGCATCCGTTCGGGTTTCCCCGGTTCTCTCCATTGTCCGTTCGGAGTCCAGACACACTCGCACGCGCCCGCGGCGCCTCCGAAATATTATTTTATAAGTCGCACAAAAATGTTCTCGGAATGGGTTGCAACTTGTCGTGCGGTCTTATTATAGTGTAGACAGGCCGCCTGCAAAGTTTCGTCGCATTCGGAGTCCATCTGATAGCCTAACCGTTAAATGTATAGCGGTACCGTTGCCGGTACCTTCGTCGGACGTTTTCGGTCTCCGGAAACAGTTGCCGGGCTGCACTTCCCTTCTCTCCCCTCAGCCCAAACCTCTCTCTCACAACCCACAAGGTCCAACCTACCCCTCATCGCGTCCGGTGCCATCAGATCAAGATCCGAGGGTCCGAAACCCCTCCAAAATCCCCCTAACCCTAGCCTACCTGCTATAAACGGACACACCCCTATCCAATTTTGGGCAAACCTACCCCCTAGCCTTCCCCTACCTCTATCCCGCCGCCATCCTCCTCGGGATCCGCGCCCGACCACAGCCCCACCGCCACTTGGCGCCGCCGCCAGCGCCCTGCGGCCAATCAGGCCACGCCACATCGCCCTCTATCCACCCCGCAGCCAACCAGGGCTGGCCATGTCGCCCCTGGCCTCCTCCCTCCGCCGCCAGCCCCCCGAGGCCCGCGCCAGGCCCGCCCCGAGCCGGATCTGGGCCTGAAGCGCCCGCACCCCCGCTCCTCGCTCTCGATCCGGGATCGGCAGGGGTCGGACCCCTCTGCTGCTGCGCCGTCCCAACCCCGCCATCGGGTGCCATCCCCGCCGCCTCGCCGGGAGCCCCTCCGCTCCGCCGTCGTCCTCCGGTGACCAGGTCGCCGCCCTCTCTCTCTCCTTCCTCCGGTGCTCCCTCTCCCTCACCCGAGCTTCCTCTCTCTCCCCTTGCAGGGCTCCGCCGTCGCCGCTCGTGGAGCTCGTCGTCGGCCCCGCCTGCGACCGGATCGGGTCCAGCCGGACCCAGGTCTGCCGCCTCCTCCTCTCCCTGATGCGCCCTCGCTAGCCCCGTCGCGGCCTCGCTAGCTGCTGTTGCGCCGCCGTGCTTCGTCATCGACGGGAGATGGCCGACGCCCTGCGTCGCCCGCGTGGGCCCCAATCCGGCCCATCGCGCCGGCCTAGAGGCCCAGCCGCCAAGGCCCGTCTGTCCTTCCCCCCCTTGGGCCAAGCCCTCTGGTGAGCATCCCGCCAGTCCTATCATCCGCCCCGTGCGACGATTAGTTAAATAGCGCGCGTCTGTTTTTTTCCAGAAAACGACCAAGTCCCGAAATATCTGTGACATAATCATGCCATGTTCATCATATTGTATCTCTGCATCCGTAGCTCCGTTTTGTGCGTGTAATATGTCAAATTGTTAGACTCAACGAGAACTTCATTTCATTCCATTACATCATGTTCATTTGAGGTCATCTGGTTGCCTGAATCATCGTTGCAAGAGTGCTTCATAATGTTGTCTGCTGTCTGTTAACAGAACTTGCTCTTTTGTCATTTTTGCCATGTTTGATGTGTGCATCCTATGAGGTTGATGTCTACATGTGTTTTGATCTATGATATGTCTTCTTTACAGAGGTGCTTACCATGTATTTTTGTGATCGATGTGGTGACTAGCACAAGCATGCAAACTAGGCATCGTGATGTTACTGATTTTAGTCCCTGTTCTGCTGTTATTTTGATGCCATGTAAACTTGATGCTACAGAGAGATCCATGCATATTTTGATATACTTCAGTAAGGATGTTTTGAACATATGGTTATACTCTAGCCATTCATGCCCCTGGTTGCAATTATAGAGTGGTCTAGCATGCCATTTTCGTGCTCTACTTTTGCTGCAAAAATTTTCCTGGTAGATTGTTTACATATTATTCAATTTTGCCAAGGTTGTTGTAGTTGATCCTTGCATGCTATGAACTTGTTCTTGCCTTGGTTTGTTTCATAAATATGTCTTCTTACTGTTGGTTGCCTTGCCATGCCATGTATTGCTCTGTGGTGAGTGGTACAAGCTCACCAACATGCCTTCATAATTCAGTTCTTGCCATGTTTAAATCTGTAATATAACTTGCCATATTTACATGGGTGCCATCATATTTTCTGTTCCTTTTTGGCTTATGGTCAGTAAAGGACATTTGATCTATGATTTGAGTAGAATCATGCCATGCCTTTGTTTGCCATGATAAGTTCCTGTAACATGTTGTTTGATAGCTCTAAACATTATAACCTGATGTTATTTTCAGCAAAGTCTGAAACTGTTATTATTTCCTATGTTGCCATGCGTGTTTGAGCATGTTCTAGTGATTTTTGGAGATAGCTCAGTGTTCATGTTTTGTTATGCTTTACCTGTACATCATGCCCATGCCTTTTGTTTTTATGTTGAGATGCTGTAGCATGTTGTTTTGATGCTTGCAAGATGCCTAGTTGCTGTTTTGGACAATTTGTTGTTATGACTTGTATAGAGTGTATGTGTTGCACCGTTGCTCCGTTTTGAGTGTGCTCTATACGAAACTTGCTTAGAATTGCATGTAGTTTCATATTATCATGTTGCATCCTTGTTTTGAGGTGTTTGCTTGATGTTTGTGTGCATTTTGCATCAATGCCATGTTTAACTTCTTTTGCTCATATCTTCTAGGCCGTAGCTCCAAATTAAATGAACTTTATATGTAACTTGACTAGAATTTCGTGTAGATCATATTGGTGCATCTTAACTTGCTGTTTAACAACTTCAACATAATGTTTATTCAGATCTGGACCAATTTCGAAATATGCATATGAGGACTTACCGAAATCGTTATATGTTGTTCCCGGCCTCATTTAAACTTGCCTTGATGTGTTGCTCTTGTTTGCATCATCTCTTGCCATGAATAGCTTCATGTAGTCTTGTATTGCATCATGCTTGTTGTGCATCTTGCCTTGTTCTTGTGTGGTGTGTTCACCATGTTGTGTGCTTCTTCTCGATAGTTCCCGTTTCGTTGCGATCGTGAGGATTCGTTCGTCTACGCTTAGTTCGTCTTCGTGGCTTCATCTTCTTCATGGACTCGTTCTTCTTCCTTGCGGGATTTCAGGCAAGATGACCGCTACCTGGATCTCACTACTATCATTGCTATGCTAGTTGCTTCGTTCTATCGCTTTCCTGCGCTACCTATCATTTGCTCTTCAAGCCTCCCAATTTGCCATGAACCTCTAACCCTTGACACCCTTCCTAGCAAAGTTGCTTGGCTATGTTACCGCTTTGCTTAGCCCTCTTATAGCGTTGCTAGTTGCAGGTGAAGTTGAAGATTGCTCCATGGTGAACATGGTTATGTTGGGATATCACAATATCTCTTATATTATTAATACATCTATATACTTGGTAAAGGGTGGAAGACTCGACCTTATGCCTGGTGTTTTGTTCCACTCTTGCCGCCCTAGTTTCCGTCATACCGTTGTTATGTTCCTGGATTTTGCGTTCCTTACGCGGTCGGGTGATTTATGGGACCCCCTTGACAGTTCGCTTTGAATAAAACTCCTCCAGCAAGGCCCAACCTTGGTTTTACCATTTGCCTCACCACCACCTATATTTCCCTTGGGAGTAATTAACCCAAGGGTCATCTTTATTTTAGCCCCCGGGGCCAGTGCTTGTCTAAGTGTTGGTCCGAACTAGAGCACCGTGCAGGGCCATCCCTTGGCAATTTGGGTTACGTCGGTTCCTATACGCTTCGCTCATCCGGTGTGCCCTGAGAACGAGATATGTGCAGCTCCTATCGGGATTTGTCGGTGCATCGGGCGGCTTTGCTGGTCTTGTTTTACCATTGTCAAAATGTCTTGTAAACCGGGATTCCGAGTCTGATCGGGTCTTCCTGGGAGAAGGTATATCCTTCGTTGATCGCCAGAGCTTATCACGGGCTAAGTTGGGACACCCCTGCAGGGTATAATCTTTCGAAAGCCGTGCCTGCGGTTATAGGCAGATGGGAATTTATTAATGTCCGGTTGTAGATAACTTGACACCAGATCCGAATTAAAACGCATCAACCGCGTGTGTAGCTATGATGGTCTCTTCTCGGCGGAGTCCGGGAAGTGAACACGGTCTTTGGGTTATATTTAACGCAAGTAGGAGTTTAGGATCACTTCTTGATCATTGCTAGCTTCACGACCGTTCCTTTTGCTTCTCTTCTCGCTCTTATTTGCGTATGTTAGCCACCATATATGCTTAGTCGCTGCTGCTGCCTCACCACTTTACCCCTTCCTTTCCCATTAAGCTTTGCTAGTCTTGATACCCATGGTAATGGGATTGGTGAGTCCTCGTGGCTCACAGATTACTACAACAACAGTTGCAGGTACAGGTTATGCGATGATCATGACGCGAGAGCGATGCTTGCTTGCGTTGAGTTCTTCTTCTGCTTCTTCGATCAGGGGATAGGTTCCAGGTCGGCAGCCTGGGCTAGCAGGGTGGATGTCGTTTGAGTTTCTGTTTGTGTTTCATCCGTAGTCGGATGATGCTCTAATGTATTGTGATGTTGTATTCGTGTGGCATTGTATGCTTTATGTATGTATCCCCATCTATTATGTACTGTTGATGTAATGATATCCACCTTGCAAAGGCGTTTCAATATGCGGGTCTATCCTTGGTGGGACCGTCAAGTTCCTTTTGGATAGGGTCGCATATTGGGCGTGACACTTGATGTCCCACTTGTCGGCGAAAGGGACTAGAAGATTTATGAAAGCGAGCGCTCCACTCTTACGATGGAGGAGTAGACGACACGACGGCCCAGTGAACTGTCACTTGTACTGTATAGTACTATAGTTTTGTTGTTTCGCACGATCCATCGATACAAACCTGATTAAATAGGAAAGGGTGTGATTTTTCCCGCGCGGTAGATGATACTGGCCATACATTTCAAAGGCAATTTTAATGTATGCAAACTGAATAAATATAAGTAACAATATGATATCTAGTAAAACTAAAAACATATGATTTATTGTGTTAGAGTGTAGTAGTAGTGTTGTATTGCATAGTTGTTAGATGTAACATGCGAGAACGTGTAGAGATGTAGTTTTGGAGGGCCTACAGAGAGAAAAGTGTAATACGGTCACTGAACTTCAGAATAAGCTGATTACGGTCACTATATATGTTTTGCAGTGATTATCCGGTCGCTTGATCACAGTTCAGCATCGGATTGCACTCTATTGACCGGCCAAATAGTCTGCATGGCGCCATGTTGACTAGTTAAATTGACCATGTTCCTTGTGGGTCCCACCTGTCAGTTCGCATAGGGAAAAGGTCAGATAAACACAAATTTATGCAGGAGCGACAAGGCTCCAACCCGTGCGCGGGAATCACCTGGTTGTGTATGTGTCTGTCAGGGCCTGATGTGTGCGCATGCACGTGTAGGTTGAGCACTTGAGTGTGAGAGTGTGTGTTGGTCGTGTGGTGTACTGGTGTGTGCATGCATGTGTGTGTGTGAGTGTTGCGTGCGTGCGTGGCTGCGTGTGTATGTGTGAGTGTTGCGTACGTGCGTGGGTGCATGTGTTTGTGTGAGTGTTGCGTGGATGGAGTTCGTGTGCATGCGTGCGTGTGTGTATAATCACCACACCAGCTCCTGTGTGTTAAAACAGACGGCTCAGCATACCAATACAAGGCCACCTTGTCCGCTATGCCCGCGGTCATGACTTCGCACCACCGTCAAAATATTTTTTTGTCGTTTGTTTTCATTCTTACTAGCAAGATGCCCGTGTGTTGCACGTAACATCGAGATGCATTTGTATGACTTGTTTATCTTGTGAGAGAAAAGGATGAATGAGGGAAGGCCTTATTTGCAAATGTGGAGAGGTGTGTGGGTACCTTTTTGTAAAATTGCAATAGTTTCTTTCCTATCAGTCAGATATAAATCGGACGGCCTATATTGCAAGATGGCAGGCACACCATCATCACCAACTCTATTTTTATAAGAGTGTATTTTATGTATTTTATAATAGTGTAGATGTAGAGTAGATACAAGTCGACAGGTGGGCATGATGTTAGTGAGATAATGTGATGCAACACTTGAGGTGCCACATGGAGCGTTCAACTGGTCAACTAGTCATGTCATGAGCAAATACAAAGTTGTACGGTGAGCCCGTGACTGTATAATAACCACTAAACATAAACGGTGACCGTAATGAGTGGATTATGAAGTCCAATGGATGTATCATGCTTTCGCTTCAAATACAATGATCGTTATTGCATATATCGCGAGAGAAAGATGAAACACGCGTGAATTTTCTGGGGGCTTACTTTTAGAGGACCTGGAGATAGTTTTGTGTGCATACCTGAAAGGGGCGTACGGGGGGTATGCGATGGAGAGAGAGATGCTCTTCGTTTCTCTTTATTATGACTAACTTTGTATATAGTATAAAAATATACAAATTCACAGTGCGGAATAAATATCATTGTGGGCACAATGCAATGCAAATTAGCGTTCGTACTCCTCCATATAACTTTGTAATGTTGTATATATGTAGAAACTCTAAAATAATTTTTTGGTCACACTTTATTCAAAAGGAATGTTGTATGCGAAATAAACGTGAAGAGAGGGCTTTCTAGATCAATGGGGTACGTGATGTAACCTGTGTGAATGTGTAGTTGATGCATTTGGCGGGGCCTAGAGAGGTATGTGTGTGTATTACGTATTCGAGAGAGGCATGGATAGAGGGGCCGACGGGGGGCGTGGGAGAGATAGCACGAGAAATGAGGGTGGTCTAGAGAGAGAGAGACGAATATGACGTCACGACAAGAGATTCCATTCCCTTGAGTGTGTATATGCAAGGGAGGGGAATAGAGGCACCAGGAGAAATTTTACGTGTGTGTGGTGTTTGTGTTGGTATGTGTGGGTGTGAGAAGATAATGAGACGTGGGGGCAGAGGGTGTGTCACCGTGTGAGGTCCGGTGGGTCGAGGTGAGGCCCTTCGTTCGGTTCCGTCCTGTGCCACATTGGTCAGCCCATGACACATTTAGGAAGACCCATGGATGACTAGTCGTACAAGACAAAGATAGCAGAATTGTGAAGGACTCTGTGTCCACTGACAAAGCCGGCTAGGATTTGTAACCCTAGGTTCTCGGACTAAGGTAACCCCTTTATCTCTGATATTACTATTCATCCAACCTAACTTTAAGGGGCATCCTACAGAATGCTCTGCTAGAATCATACTCGTCGATTAGGAAGAGAGGTGTGAGATAATGCGTGAGAGATAGGCGTAAAGATAATGTGCATACATGAGACACGTAGGCAGGTCCACGTATATAGAAAGGGTCGATGAGGATTGTGCGTGTGTATGTTTGCGAGAGGAAGAGTGCTTGTGATAAAGATTAGTGAAAACAGTTGTAAATGGTTACGAGAGGGAGGGAGGGTTATATCTAGAGAATGTGTGCGAGAAAGACACCTCGGGAGAGAGTGTGTGAGCATGTGTGAGAGACCACCGATGGAGAGTGAAACTACACGTAAAAGACTGCTCTACACATTGATTAAAGATATAAATTGTATCCAAATATTAGGATGGGATCATGGTATTTGCAATTCACGTCAGGAGCGGTCATTGATCCATCAGACATCTAGATTCTATCGAATTTGAGCATGTCTATGTTATTATTCGACACAATTGATCCACATAATTAGTATTTTGAACTCCAGACAATGCATCGCTTTAGCAATCAAATATAAACGTGAGTATAGTTCATGTTATGTGTGTAAAGCACATTATACATACGAAACTTACACAATGGACATTTATAAATAGCTACCTATGAACTAGCATACATTTGAATTCAACCTAAGGTGGTTTAAAAAATCAAATTCAACATGAAGTCCATTCAATTATTTGAATTTGATATCATGGCATTTGTAAACCATACCTAAACTATGGGGGTACCAATCTTTGCTCTGATTTTGTACATAATAGCATATGTAGTCGTGTACAAAATAGATTCAAATTTAGCTCCTCCATTCCAAAATAATTGTAGTTATAGGATTTTCAAGTGTCAAAATTTCAAAAGGAAGCGGATAATTTAATGAGGTTTTCAAACATACAAGGTCAAATATAACGTTGTCTATTTAGGTCAATCCTCATAGTTCAAGAGTACTCTAAACGTGAATGCTTGTGTTTCAAAATTTCGAACGAAGCACCAAAAGAGCCTCTACTCGCCCGAAACCGCGTGAGACCAATGTTTGGTAGTACAAGGACATTACTTTTCTAATAATTCCGACCTGTGAAACCTACCGGCCCGACGTCCAAAGGTCTAAACTGGGGTAGGTTTGTAGCTTCATCTAGACACCACGCAACCTCCTCCGAAAAACATTCATACACAATGGCCACCAAAGCACACATGCGCGCGCCCGAAATCGCTCCCGCCCACTATTTGGGACACCTGGGATTACCATCCTACCCCCGACCCGCAGTAGGTCCGAAATTTAAGAGGGGGGAAAAGTTTGTACTTTCCCCAAATTTCAAACAAGCGTGTCCCATCTTCTGTTCAAAAAAATCCAAAAACAAGCGCGTCCCAGACCGAAACATGGTTCCCCCACCCGTCCGATTCCCCATTCGTACTTCGTGGGCGCCAAAACTACCTCTCCACCAGCCGCGAAACCCCGGCGTCCTCCGTCCGCCACCCCATACCACCCATCAACCGTCGCCCTCCTCCATCATGCCGGAGCCGATACCCCGACGTCGTCGTCCACTGCAACCTCAACCGCAACGGCCTCCACGGCTAGTAGTTGAAGCCGAGGCCGAGCCGTCTGTACCCGAGCCAGTTCAACCATGCCGTCCTGCACCTCACTGCTGCCGCTCCAAATTTGCCACCCTCCACCACACCAGAGTTGTTCCTGCTATGCCATCCTTCGCCGCCTCAGATCTGCCTCCCCTCCGCCGACATACAGCCACGGCAACACAGTCAACAATTTGGCCATGGGTTCGTCCAAGCCTGCACCCTCCAGAACATCGGTTTCCCCGGTAAAAACAAGAAGATCGGCGCGACATGTGGAGGTGACCACACCGGCAACTGAAGAAGGTACTCCTCTTCCCTTATTCGTACAAATCTTACGTCTCTGATTGCACGATATTCATCCCACAGAAGACACTAGTTGATCGCTTCTTCTTGATACTAGATGTCCCTAGTGACTCGCGATGCACAAGGTTTCTCCTCATATACTATTTCACCTTAGCTAGAGGTCCGTCGCCCCCCTGAATTTCAATTTCTGGCCAGTTGATTCCCAATTAACGGAAGCATTCCCCGGTGTAACAGGTGCTAGTACGACTATTATGCCGGGGAAGCAGCGCCTTGGTGTTTATCTTAGGGGCGTCTACGTCCTAGAGCTACTGGCGCCCGATCTGGATGTCGGCCGGGATTAAAGGGATGTCTTGGGGGCACTGCCAAGCACGGCGGTGGTGTGAGGCTGATGGGAGGGCGGGGCGGCGGAGGCACGGGTCTGGGCCGATGGTCACTGGAGGTTCGAGAAAGATCGTCAACAGTGACTGGCGGGAGGTAGACGAAGGCCATTTGCTCATTCCTTATAGATCGGACGGTTCATTAAAAAAATCGACTGACCTATTTATTTTCAGTCGACTGTTATCTTAGATATGACCACATGTGGTGGTGTGCTGGAGGAGTACCTGCATTTCATGTGCTCATATATTACAAAATCATACGGAGTAGAATCTAATTTTGTTTGCCATGCAATGTTGTAGAGCTATCATATGTCTCCTGTCATTTATTTTTCAGCCACCTGCTATCTGCTACTTTTACAGTGCACTAGTTCTGCACACACTTCACCCATACTCTCACTATTGTGTTTTTATGCAAGGGTATTTCAGACTCTCCTGCCGAAAGAGAAGCAGCAAAGAAAAGAGAGAAGTCGCTCCAGCTTCGTATGCTGGTAGGCAAGACACGTTACCGCGCTATAAAGGGTGCAGTGTCAGCAGATGGAGACGGTAAACGTTGCTCTGGAGTTGATGACCTCGCTCGCAATGAACCACCATCCCAGGTGCTTGCTTTAACTTCGCGGTGTCATATGTGGTTGCATGTTCCATATGGTGTCTAGCTTGTATTTGAAAGGCCGAAGTCAATCCTTATTAAGATAAGGAAAGATATCTTTTACATGAACCACCATCTCGTGAGCACCAGAAGACAAATAGCTAGTCAGGACACTGGCCGAGCCAGTGAAAAGCCCAGCAAAGACAGGCATCACCTGGAAGCCAACTAAAAAGCCGCGATGGTGGCGAAGCAGCCCGCCTCCCACCAGGCTCTCAGGTCCTAGATGATCATGTTCATCACTCCAGCCGGATGTCTAGCTTGTATTGCTTCCAATTTGGTTAAATTGCATTTGCTTAGCTTACACATTATACCTTTGAATATGGCATGCCTTTCTGTTTTTGGTACATACTAGTACATCTGTGTATTAACCATGTTCTTACATCAAACTAATGTTCTTGTGTATCCCTCATCAATCACTTATGACGAGGCAGGCAGGCAAGGGGACTACTCCTCATTTAAAGAATGCAGAGTCAGCCTCCCGACATGATTCTCAAGAAACAGAAATGCTAGATGAAGATAGTGAACGTAGCTCTGTAGTTGATTACAGCATTTCCCCTACACTAGCATTGCAGGTGCTTGCTCTAACTTGGCAGCGTGATATGTGGTTGCATGTTGCATATGGTGTCTAGATTGTAATTCTTCCAATCTGGTTAAACTGCATGTGCTAGTCTGCTTAGCTTATACTCCTGTAAATGTGACATTATACCTGTTAATGTGACATGCCTTCATGTATTTAGTAAATAGTACATCTGTCTATTAAGCATGTCCTTACATAAAACTATTGTTTTTTTTGTATCCCGCATCAATCAATATGACGAGACACCTTTAGTATATGCAGTGCGATATTAGTTACATCTTGCATATGATTTATAGCATGCGCTGCTTCTAATTTGTTGAAATTCCATTTATGATGGGACGCTTTTAACTTGGCAGTCATATTGGTTGCATCTTTCATGTGGTGTCTAGCTTGCATTGCTTCTTATTTGCTGGAATGGTTTCTTCTTAGTTTACACAAACAGTTGTGAACATGCCATGTCGTCCTGTTTTTCGTACATATTCCATCCTGGTATCATGTGTTTGCCTTACATCAAAGTAGTGATTGTCAGTATCATGCATGAATGAGTTCTGAAGAGAGAATTTTATTGCTTTTTCTTGTCGGTTTTACTTGACAATTCAAAATCAATAAAGCGGAAGGAAGTTAGCAAGGCAGCGGATAAAGGTGCTCCTTCCGAACGGAGGGCCTCTATAGTTTCTACTACTCCACACCCCCAAGATGATTTCCAAGACAACACATGCATAGACACTCAACAAAGCTATGTTTATGATGAGCATGTCTCCCCTAGTGCAGCATCATTGGTGCTCCCTCTAACTTGGCACTGTTATATGTGGTTGCATGTTATGTGTGATGTCTAGCTTGTATTGCTTCTAATTTTGTTGAATTCCATCTGCTTACTTTACACATTATACTTGAATAAGACACGTGTTCTTGTTTCTAGAACATATAATATCTGTCTATCACACCATGTTCTTACATCAAATTACTACTGTTGTGTAACCTGCAACAATCACTTATCATAAGACATGTTTGACTTTGGAGTGTGATATAGGTTACATCTCACATTCTTTTCTAGCTTGTACTACTAATTTGTTGAAATGGCACTTATGACGAGACAGTTTTAACTTGGTAGAGTGATATTATTTGCATCTTTCATATGGTGTCTAGCTTTCATTGCTTCTAATTTGTTGAAATGCCTTCTTCTTAGTTTACACATCATAAGCTGTGAATATGCAATGCTATGAATATGCAATGGCACTAATGATGAGAGACCTCTAACATGGTAGTGGGATGTTGTTTGCATCTTGCATATGATTTATTTCTTGTATTGCTTCACATTTGTTTAAATGCCATTTATGCGGAGACACTGTTAACTTGGCAGAGTGATATTTGTACATCTTTCATATGGTGTCTACCTTCCATTGCATTGCTTCTAATTTGGTGAAATGTCTTCTTCTTAGTTTACACATCATAGTTCTGGTTATCTCTTCCATCCTGTTTTTCATACATATTACATCCTCCTATCATGTGGCTGTCTAACATCAAAGTTTTATTCGTCAGCATCACGCATAAATTTGTTCTGAAGAACTAAATTGTTATTCGTTTTTCTTGTCGGCTTGACTTAACATGGCACAGAGAAAGAGGAAGAAACAGAGAATGGCAGGGAATGAGAAGCGGATGAATCCTGCAGATTCTGCTGGTACTGATGGTGCAATAGAAGGTGAAAGTCCAGCGGAAAATTCTACAAACACGGCATCCCATGCTACACGAGCTGCAAAAAAAGCCAAACAGAAACAAATAGCTGCCACCAAACAAGCAGAGACAACCCTAGTTCTTGCAACACCTACCACAGTACTACCAGCTGCACGACATACTCGTGCGTCAACTGAGCTAGCAGCACATTCCCAAGCTCCCTTGCCACCTGACACTACTTCCCAAGCACTCTTGACACAAGACGAGTTGGCAATATCAGATGAACCTTGTGAGCTTCAACAACAAGAAGGTAGTTGCTGGAGTCAAGTTAGAGTTGCATGCTTCTTTTTATGTAGTCTCACAGTTTGATGTACACTAACACTTCCTATGTTTGTTGTTGGACTAGCACCTAGGCACAAGAGGAAACAAACATCAGGGATAATGCTCGATAGGTTAACTAAATCTAGAGGAGGAAGAATGGAGATCCGTTTTGAGGCAGGTTTAAAAAGGCCACGTGATGCTACAGAGTCAGCCAAGTTAGTATCAGAGGCAGCGGTTGCTGTTAGGTGTCATGTACGTATCCTCCCAACATGGATTCAATACAGGAATGACAAAGACGAAACCCAGTTCAACACCTTCCTCAACCATTTATCTGTAAGTATGGTTATGTATGGAAACTAGTAATATCGTCTTGCACTGTCCCATACTTTCTAGGTTGCTGATAATGAGACTCCCATAATTTTCAACAGATGAGGTTCAAGTTGGATAGCCAAGATGATGCAACCAGACAAGCTTGCACCCATGTTTTCAAGTCTGCTCTGCGACAGTATCGTTGTAACTTGAGGAAAACTCACTTTGAAGGCAA
This sequence comes from Triticum aestivum, assembly GCF_018294505.1. Classification (NCBI taxonomy): domain Eukaryota; kingdom Viridiplantae; phylum Streptophyta; class Magnoliopsida; order Poales; family Poaceae; genus Triticum; species Triticum aestivum. The sequence goes on along the minus strand of NC_057810.1, from coordinate 188,383,500 downwards.
GGCTAACAGTGAACTTTCCCAAACATCTCCAGTGGAAAATATGTCGGATGAAGACTGGAGGGGCCTTGTTAAACAGTGGTCTGATCCGAAGTATCAGGTACATTATATATATGTGATCAGATCACATGTTGAAGTCCTATTGACGCATGTGCCACACAAATCTATCTTCTTGTAGGTGAACTGTTCAAACAACAAGGCCAACCGTGCAGACTAAGGCATAACCTAGTGGTAGGAAGGGGCTGATGCCTTCCCACCCATCCAGGTTCAAGGCACGGTACTTGCAATTTGGGTTTGTTGCATCAATTATACTGTAAGGGGTTCCCTTACAGTCTTTCTGTCAAAAAAAACAAGGCTAACCGTACGAAAGTGAAATTCCAATAGACGACAGGATCTCGTAGCTATATTGCACACTACGAGGCTCTTGTAATTAGCTGTTGTTTCACTCTTTTCGCTATACCATATTATCAGATCTATATTGACTTGTTCGAAATGCAGAGGAAAGCCCGCAAGGACCAAAAAGTACCTGAACCAAATGATGTGGAAATCTTCAAGGACTGTCACACCAGCAAGAAGAAGGGCATGACTACACCAGTCAAAGCCACTGTTGTAAGTCCTTAATCCTCATGCCTTTTAACTACTACTTACTCTGACTTGTGCCTTGAACTGCATGGTTTGTAGCCAATGTCTATTACTCTTTTCAATTTTATACACAATTGTCTTAGCGTATCATTGCACCTTACAAGGTTTAGAAGGGAGGAGTGATGTTCCTTTGATCTTGACCCTAATCTAGTTCTATGCTGGACTTGCCCACACAACATTACAATTGCATGTTTGTCTGTTCTCGGTTGTTTTGTGATATGAATGATGTCATACTATGCTTACCGTATTATAAACTTCGTCTCTTTATCCTTAGCCCTCAATACAATGTGAAGAAATAGACAATACATTAGCGATAGTACATGGTCATATGTTTGGAACCTGGTTTTATTATGTACTTTGCAATAAAATACAACTAATATTTTACATGGGTTCACCAGAATAAGTTCTGTATATAGACCAAAGCTATTTTGTTTGGTTTTGCTGCCTCCTTAATATCTTCTGTTCTGGTACTACTAATGTAAAACCTCAACTTTTCAGCAAGCTATGGAAAAAATGGTGGAACCACCACCTTCTGAAGGTGGCGAGGCAACTATAACCGCAATGTCAGCTCTTGCTGCAGTGGGTCAGTACCTGTCCACTAACAATGCCAAAAGCACATTCCTGCATAATACTGGGTTGGTTGTTAAGGCAATATCGTCCAAACTGCCTCATGATCAAGATATACAAGCTCAAAGCAATGTTGTATCTGCGCTCCAGACACAAGTCCATTCCCTAATAGAGGCCCTTTGTGAAACTAGGAGAAACATTGTTCAATGTCGTCAAGATATGCATGGTTTTGAAACCAGACTATCAGACATTTGCTATGTTGTTCAAGAGCCTAGGGGAAATGAAGGCGAGGGTTATGGTGTTCCATCGGACAATACAGCATGAAAACATAACAGTCAGGTCAAATGAACCGAGCTTCTGAACTTCTGGTGGTGCATTTATCTGCTAGACTGTTAAGTTTTATGCCAACCTTCCTTTTGTTATATAGTTGTAATTTGTTTTGGTGCAATACAAAATTTATTCTTAACGTGCAGCCACCGGCTAAAGAAAACAGCAAGCCATTTTTGTATAGTGTAGGGTGTTCCCTATATTTGCACTAGTGGCAATCTTTGATGCCGAGTGGATGTAATATGTGCAATCGCCTTAATAGCCTAGCGTTAGTTTGGGCCTTATTTATTTCCTAGTCTTCTTTTTCCCTGGTTTTCTAGTGGCCGCAACTACCCATGGGCCATATACGGGCCATAGGATCCATGGGTCTCCTACGGGCCGTCGATAAATGGGCCTGTAATCGGTGGGCTTCGGGCCGTCAATAAATGGGCCTGTAATCGGTGGGCCTCGAGCCGTCGGATAAATGGGTCTACATGGGCCGTAATCGGGCATAATTGGTATCGGCCCAGCACGGTAACGGGCCGTTAACATGCCGTAGGACTGCAAAAGCTTAATTCTGTCACAGGCATAATGGGTCGTTAATGGGCCAGAATATAGGACGGGCTGGCCAGAAACGGGCCGAGTGTTGCCATGGGCCGAATTTGTCCCATTAGGGTAACAGGCCAGTAACGGGCCGACTCTTGCCATGCGCCGAATTTGGCCCATTTGGGGAACATGCCAGTAACGGGCGGACTCTTGCCATGGGCCGAATTTGGCCCATTAGGGGAACATGCCAGTAACGAGCCGGAAGTAATCGAGGGCCCAAAAGGAGCCCAAGAACGTATGGGCCGTCAATAGGCCGAAAGCTAACATGGGCTGGAAATGGCCCATGTAAATCACGGGCGTTAACGGGTACAAAGAAAATTACTGTTCATTATGGGCTAGAGTCACCGTGGGCCTGTAAAGGGCCGAAAGATACGAAGGCCTCATATGGGCCGAAAGACATCGTGGGCCATACATGGGCCAAAAGTGAAATGGGCTGGTGTTATATTCGACGGGCCACATGATGTTGTTGGGCCGATTTCCTTTAGTGCCTAACGGGCCGTAAAATGGGATATTTGCAAAGAGACCGTTAACGGGCTTTTCATGGGCCAGCCCGTTAACTTTTGACCAAGTCAAACAGGCCGGCTTTGTAAGCTAAATGGGCCAGTGGTGGGTCGTGGCACGTGTCGACATATGATAGGCGCCTATCTGACCCACTGACGAGCTGACACGTGTTTCATCCGGCCAATAAGAATTTTACACGTGGAAATTTTCCATTGGTCGGGGCTGTTAACGGGTTATCGGATCCAAAACCCGATCTGATAGCTTAACGGTGTTCCGTTATGGTGGATGCCACGTGTCGGTCACCCTTGACGAAAGCACTTCTGTGACATGCAATTTATCGTCATGGAAGTGGACACTTCCATGACGATAATTTTTGTAATGTCATGGAACACTTCTACGACAGCACAGGTATGACTATCTTGATTCTGTCATAAATTTGTCATGGATGTACATGCATGACAAAAAACGTGACCTACAGTGACAAACACGTATCATCACGGAAGTGTATGTTTTTTGTAGTGGTGGCCTCCTCGTCTCCTGGTGCCTTATCAATATCCATGTCGGTAGCAGCAGAGGTGGGGCTAGAAAGATACATGATCCAATTGGTCAGAACAGAAATTTCAGTCGGGCTGCATAAACACAAGTGTGATACTCACCCCGAAGCCACAGGGACGTCCATCTTGATCCGCGGCAAAGTCTTCCGAGCCTTGGGAGGAGCTACCTTGGGCTGCTTGGCAACCTTCTCCGTCGGCTCTGGAGTTAACGTCCGAGTATGCTTCTGAGCGTGGGTACTCAGAGCCACGTTCTTCCCGCGCCCGCCCGTCGGGTGGTGTTGCTGCTTGGATCGATGCTCGGAATGCGGCAGTGATTCGACTTCTTCCTCGTCGTCCGACTCCTTTCTCTCCTCCTCTTCTTCTTCATCCGAAGACTCCCAGTCGCCACTCTCTTCTGCGCTGGCCTCTCCCTCCTGGCCCTGCTCCAGAGCTTGTTCGCCGTTGGGCATCGAATATATCTCAGTAAAAACCTACAAGACAAAAATTCGAGTAAAAGTCAGTCGACATCAAGTGCAGTCAGAACATATACGCCAGGTAGTCGGAATAAAAGAGCATACCTTGTTGGGCAGATTGTCGTCTCTGAAGGGAATGACTCGCCTGGATCCTCTGGGGTTATCCTGATTGCCTGTGATACTCTTCAACCACATAGCCACGGTCTTGGACGGCACTTCCTCTGGGTGGACCCGAGCAGTGTCTTCGGGGCCGGAGTACAACCACATAGGATGATCACGAGCCTGAAGAGGCTGAATGCGTCGACTGAGGAACACTTCCAGCAGGTCCAGGACGGTGACACCCTCATTGATAAGTTGGACCACTTTCTCCACCAACATCTTCGTTTCCACGTTCTCAGCAGCAGTCACTTTGAGTGGAGAAGGAGTCTGAACGCGGTCGAATGTGAAGTGGGGAAGGCCAGTCGACTGACCTGGAGCTGCGATGTCCTGGCAATAGAACCAGGTCGACTGCCAACCTCTAACCGATTCAGGGAGAGTCATAGCAGGGAAAGAACTCCTATGCCTTTTCTGGATACCTAAACCCCCACACATCTGGATGACATGGGTCTTTGAGTTACTCGACTTTGCTTTTTTGACCAACTAGGATCGGATGGTGAAGATATGTTTGAAAAGACCCCAGTGCGGTTGACACCCCAAGAAGTTTTCACACATCGACACGAACGTGGCCAGATACATTATGGTGTTGGGAGAAAAATGGTGGAGTTGAGCACCGAAGAAATTCAGGAATCCCCGGAAGAAGGGGTGCGGAGGAAGCGAAAAAACCCGGTCAACATGGGTGGCGAGCAGTACACACTCACCCGGTCGAGGCTGAGGCTCCATCTCCACCTCTGGCAGCCTTGTCGCTCCCTTGGCGATCCGTCCGGACTCCGCCAGCTCGTCCAGATCTTCCTGCCGAAGCGAAGACCGGATCCAATCATCCTGGATCCAGCCCGGTGGCAGCCCCGTGCGCGATGATGACCCGCGATTATGCTTCTTGCCTTTCGCCGCCCCCGTCACCTTCTTTGCGCGCTCTAGCGCCACCATCTTGTCCTTCACCATGGCGGCAGAGTGGCAGCGTCGAGAGCGGAAGAGCTGGGTGCGGTGGAGAAGCGTAGGAAGAAGAAGGAGAAATGGGCGTGCACAGTGCGGACGCCTCGGCCCCGTCACCTTATAAAGGGATGCTTCCGAGTGACTGACGCGTGGGACCAGGCAATCCTGTCAAATCCCGCAACCGTCGCGTGCAACGTACGTGGCAAAAAAGGTGGTGCGGAAATCGAGGCATCACTGTTTATCCGCACTGCCCGCTTTAGCGCTCCCCGTCCCGCGCGCTTCCCCGAAATTTCATATCCCGCGAAATCCAGGATACACATCAGTCAATCGCGCCCAAGATCCTGCACTTTAATACAGCACTCGGCAGACGATGCGACAAGTTAAGTCGACAACTCTCTGAATGGATCAAGGCGGCTGAGTCGACGCTGAAGTACCAGCGTGAGTTTTCCATCTTGCAGAAAACGCTCGTGAAGGTGCAAATCTCAGAACAAGTTCAACTTCAACCTACTTTCCACTCGAACCTTAATCCATTCGGGGGCTACTGATGAGGATACAGACCTGGGGTAGGGTCATAGGCCTGACCTATACGTCCTACCCAAGGTCACTACCCTAGAAGATAAGAAGTCCAAGAGGCAGCAAGAGACCCCCAGTCGAAGATGTCGAGTGCAATCCACTCGACATTCATGTCACTCGGGAGTCCTCCTACCTACTGTCACTCGACCATCCAGAGAATCACTTGACCTACCGAAGACCAGGAGTCACTCAGCATTACAACGGGCAGGCGTTCACTTCGTAGTCTTTAAGGTCATTAACAACACTTAAGGCTGGTGTTACCAGTAATGCCCTCACTTTATGTACATTAAGTCCCTTGTAATGGAGGGCAATGGGGCTCCTGGCGTACTCTATATAAGCCATCCCCTCCTCTGGCACAAGGGTTCGCACCCCCTGTAACATCACACATACAATCCAATCGACCGCCTCCGGGCACCGAGACGTAGGCTGTTACTTCCACCGAGAAGGGCCTGAACTCGTAACCTCGTGTGTACACCTTCACCATAGCTGAGATCTTGCCTCTCCATACCTACCCTCCCCCCTTTCTACTGTCAGTCTTAGAACCACGGCAGCGCCCACATGCCTAGTTATGTGGCCAGCCCAAAAATGAGCCGAAGAGCTCGTTCACCACGTGGCTTCGACGATTTCTTCGTGTTTCTCAACAGACAGTAATTGTCCGTGCATTGAAATGGGAGGATACATATTTTAATGGTTTAAACATCGATGCAAACAACATTATGCATTTCCATCGTTTTTGTAGGCCCTCACTACTTTTTTCTTCTACACGATCAACTCTCCAATTCCATCCATTAGTTAATTCAGTATCCAATTATACACATAATAAGAATTTTCAACACTTGCAACCTATGTAATGACCAAACTTCAGAACACATTTACATTCTCACTAATGAACACCCAAAAACATCAGACATGTTCAAATCATGGAACTAAACACCACTCCACTTGGCACATTAAACCTAAACGACTACGGAGACTAAACAGTTACATACAGTTCAAAACAAATTAAAGTTACACGAGAAGGGAGTTCCATATTTTAGGCGTCGGGAGAGAGCTTCTTCTCTTGCTTTGGCAGCTTGGCCTGCAGCTTGTCACGCTTAACATTCAACTTCTGACAGCCGATACACATCTCATTTATCGATATTGCCCGAAGAAATATTTAAGCTATTTTTCCTCGAAAAGTTACACATGAAAGTTGCAGATATTGTGCACCCCTTTGAGAATGGTTAACCAAAAATAAACCCACCACGAGAAAACGGAAACCTTTATAGTTGACGGATAAATCTGAAATGGAGCTGGAACCGAGACACATGAAAGAAAGGATTCCTGAAGTTTGCAGGATCTATATGCATCATTGTGAAGATGTAGTAAAATAGCTTCCATACATCATGAGGTGTTAAAATGGGGGCTTGCCTAGTCCAAGATCGAAGCATATCACATCGACTATAATCAATGCCTCAAGTAATGCACTGGGTTAGAACTCTTCGGCTAAATATTTGCTAAGAAGCGACTCTGCTAAACATATTTGACTATTGGGACAGTCCCTATTCATTGTATAAGCACTACTGAAAACCATGGTCTTATTATTGGTTGTCAACTGATGTAATACATTCTTGACTGAATGCAGTTATCATGGCTCTAATTTCGCACATTACTGATTCTATCAGACAACATGTGACTACAGCCTCATAGGTCACCAAATGATACCAAACAGATAATTAATGCAGAAAACTGCATCTCATGTTCTCATGAGAACTGAACCCAAGCACACCATACAGGAAATCCAAGGTGAACACTATATGAGCAGCAACAAGCGATGGAATGTTAGAAATTTAGGGTTTGCGGTTGACCCCCTATTCCTTAGCGCTTATCCGTGGCCGCTCACAATTTGCGTATCTGATGCGTTAGGGTAGGGACCTTCTTATACTCCTTTTCAAAGATTCCACCTCTCAAGCAGATAAGATTCCTATCTTTTCAACTAGTTTTTCACGATAGAGTCCTGGTCTAATTACCAATCATAATCATATTTGTCTGTTAACGGATTCTACCCATTATGTCCCGGGAGCAAGCATTTGTGAGCAACGCACCATAATAGAGTGTAAATTTCTCTAATTACATAGATCAACATTAGGGTTGTGATCTAACTATACGATCTAACTCCTTCCAATCATTAGTGTACCCGCGTAGTCTTTCCAATATAAATGATAATCGACCAACTTCCTTAAGCATATGACTTAAGTACGTTAAAACAAGTGATAATTCCATAATAATCATGTAAAGTAATTCCATGCATAAATACATGTATAATTTCATAATGAGGTATTTCGAATATTAGAATTTCCTAGTAATTTGAATATAGTTGCAGGACACATAATTTCAACATCTCCCACTTGTCCCGAATGATCATTCAAATATTTGTAAACCCATTGAAAAACAGTATAATGCAGCTAGCTACGAGCCTCCACAGCGATTTCAGCGTCTCAGCCGTCGGATCCTCGAACGAACGATGCAGATCAATCTCGTGTGTACCAGGTCGCCCGCACGCGTCGCACACCATCTCGTGGGCCGCTGCTCCACGGAACAACCTCGTGTTACTCTCAGTAATCGGGCCGTCATGCCTTCTTCTTCCCACTCAGACGCTAACAACCCAAGTTCTCCAGGTTACAGCGCTATCCCACCTTGAACAAACGTTTTCTGTTCCTCGGTGCCGATGTTCCTTCCTCCTTGATGCATCGGTGTTTCGCCGTGGGCAACCTTGTGTTGTGCCACTACCTCCGCACCGGTGCGACACTCTTCCTCTGTAGCCCCTTACTTGTTGTTTTTTCGTTTCGACACCCATGTACGCCTGCTCCCCTTCCACGCCTCTCTCTCTCTCTCTCTCTCTCTCTCTCTCTCTCTGCGGGCGGCGGCGATGGCCGTGGCGTACGGAAGGGACGCAACCGAAAAGACGGCACTTCAGTAACTCTAACCCATCACCGTTAGGCAAGTCAGATCCCCTTGTTGGAAGGATGGATGAATGGGAGTAGATGGGGCACCCCATTCAGGCTAGAAGCAACGACTCCCCTTCCATTTTCAAGGATGGATCAAAACCTAGTAGCACTATATTGGGTGCAGCTCCAATTCCGTGGCCCTGGATGATTTGAAGTGTGTCAACCTTTCATGGATTCCAAGCTGATACTCTGTTTCAAAAAAAGTTGTTGCTTGTTATTAGATTATTCCTTGTGGAGAACCAATTTTTCGTTGATCTGTTGAAATAAGTTTATCAAGGGTTTGGCTTTCATGGTAGTCTAGAATCCGTGATCATCTTAGTCTAGTATGCCTGTTAGAGATATGGTTGGCTAGATGAAAATTTCAATTAGGTTGGCCAGATTAATTAATAATGATTCTTCGTCTCAATTCTTCATTGTTTAATGTTTTCAAACTTCACCAATCCAACAATTTGTTTATTGTTGGATATCAGCAGTAAAAGAAATGAAACTCATGATTGGATTTATACTGGAACCAAAGGCTCCCTTATCTGATGGTACTGTAAATCTATTACACAACATAATGCTGCATAATCTTGACTACTGACTATTATATTTGCATTTAATTATCGTTGCAAGCCAGGACATTGATATATAACTGCATTTTGTCAGCAAAATTGTAGGTACTATTTATTTTCTTAGGCTCGCACAAAGATATATCCATCTCTTTTGTCTTGAATGGTAGGACATTTGCAAATAGGGAAATGTGTGGCAGCTCCCGGGGGCACCGACACCCCCTTATCTTATCTCTCTACCGCCATTGAGATTCCTGTGGTGTTCTACGTTTGCATGCTTTTGTAGGCCATTTGACTCAGGCTAAACTAATTGCGATGCTTCTACGTGTTGGGGAACGTAGCAGAAATTCAAAATTTTCCTACGTGTCACCAAGATCTATCTATGGAGAAACTAGCAACGAGGGGAAGGAGAGTGCATCTACATACCCTTGTAGATCGCTAAGCGGAAGCGTTCAAGAGAACGGGGTTGAAGGAGTCGTACTCGTCGTGATCCAAATCACCGGAGATCCTAGTGCCGAACGGACGGCACCTCCGCATTCAACACACGTACAGCCCGGTGACATATCCCGTGCCTTGATCCAGCAAGGAGAGAGGGAGAGGTTGGGGAAGACTCCATCCAGCAGCAGCACGACGGTGTGGTGGTGATGGAGGAGCGTGGCAATCCTGCAGGGCTTCGCCAAGCACCGCGGGAGAGGAGGAGGACTTGGGAGAGGGGGAGGGCTGCGCCAGGGGCAAGGGTGCAGCTCCCATGCGCCTCCCCACTATATATAGGGTGGAGGGGGATTATTTCTTGCCCTCCAAGTCCATTGGGGCATTGGCAAAGGTGGGAGGAAAGAAATCCCATCCTTTCCTTTCCCCACCGATTGTTATCCCCCTTTTTAGGGATCTTGATCTTATCCCTTTGGGATATGATCTTATTCCTTCTAAGGGGGGATCTTGGTGCGCCTTGACCAGGGGTGTGGGGCCTTGCCCCCACTACCCACGTTCATGTGGGTCCCCCCATGCAGGTGGGCCCCACTCCAGAACCTTCTAGAACCTTCCCGGTACAATACCGAAAAATCCTGAACATTTTCCAGTGGCCAAAATAGGACTTCCCATATATAAATCTTTACCTCTGGACCATTCCGGAACTCCTCGTGACGTCCGGGATCTCATCCGGGACTCCGAACAACATTCGGTAACCACGTATATCTATTCCCTATAACCTAGCGTCATCGAACCTTAAGAGTGTAGACCCTACGGGTTCGGGAACCATGCAGACATGACCAAGACGTTCTCCAGTCAATAACCAACAGCAGAATCTGGATACCCATGTTGGCTCCCACATGTTCCACGATGATCTCATCGGATGAACCACGATGTCAAGGACTCAATCGATCCCGTATGCAATTCCCTTTGTCTAGCGGTATTGTACTTGCTCGAGATTCGATCGTCGGTATGCCGATACCTTGTTCAATCTCGTTACCGGCAAGTCTCTTTACTCGTTCCGTAACACATCATCCCGTGATCAACCCCTTGGTCACATTGTGCACATTATGATGATGTCCTACCGAGTGGGCCCAGAGATACCTCTCCGTTACACGGAGTGACAAATCCCAGTCTCGATTCGTGCCAACCCAACAGACACTTTCGGAGATACCTGTAGTGCACCTTTATAGCCACCCAGTTACGTTGTGACGTTTGGTACACCCAAAGCATTCCTACGGTATCCGGGAGTTGCACAATCTCATGGTCTAAGGAAAAGATACTTGACATTAGAAAAGCTTTAGCATACGAACTACACGATCTTTGTGCTAGGCTTAGGATTGGGTCTTGTCCATCACATCATTCTCCAAATGATGTGATCCCGTCATCAACGACGTCCAATGTCCATGGTCAGGAAACCGTAACCATCTGTTGATCAACGAGCTAGTCAACTAGAGGCTTACTAGAGACATGGTGTTGTCTATGTATCCACACATGTATCTGAGTTTCCTATCAATAAAATTATAGCATGGATAATAAACGATTATCATGAACAAGGAAATATAATAATAACCAATTTATTATTGCCTCTAGGGCATATTTCCAATAGTCTCCCACTTGCACTAGAGTCAATAATCTAGTTCACATCGCTATGTGATCAACACTCATAGGTCACATCTCCATGTGACCAACATCCAAGAGTTTACTAGTGTCACTAAACTAGTTCACATCATCATGTGATTAAGACTCAATGAGTTCTGGGGTTTGATCATGTTTTGCTTGTGAGAGAGGTTTTAGTCGACGGGTCTGCAACATTCAGATCCGTATGTACATCGCAAATCTCTATGTCATATTGTAAATGATGCTTCCACGCTCCACTTGGAGCTATTCCAAATGGTTGCTCCACTATACGTATCCGGTATGCTACTCAGAGTCACTCGGATAGGTGTTAAATCTTGCATCGATGTAACCCTTTACGCCGAACTCTTTATCACCTCCATAATTGAGAAACATGTCCTTATTACTCCAAGGACAATTTTGACCGCTGTCCAATGATCCATTCCTGGATCACTCTTGTACCCCCTTGACTGACTCATGGCAAGGCACACTTTAGGTGCGGTACACAGCATATGACATACTGTATAGAGCCTATGGCTAAGGCATAGGGGACGACATTCGTCCTTTCTCTTTCTTCTGCCGTGATCGAGCTTTAAGTCTTAACTTCATACCGTACAACTCAGGCAAGAACTCCTTCTTTGACTGATCCATCTTGAACACCTTCAAGATCATGTCAAGGTATGTGCTCATTTGAAAGTACCATTAAGCGTTTTTTGATCTATCATTATAGATCTTGATGCTCAATGTTCAAGTAGCTTAATACGGGTTTTCCCTTGAAAAACACTTTTCAAATAACCCTATATGCTTTCCAGAAATTCTACATCATTTCTGATCAACAATAGTCAACAACATATACTCATCAGAAATTCTATAGTGCTCCCACTCACTTCTTTGGAAATACAAGTTTCTCATAAACTTTGTACAAACCCAAAATCTTTGATCATTCCATCAAAGCGCATATTCTGACTCCGAGATGCTTGCTCTAGTCCATGGAAGGATCGCTGGAGCTAGCATACCTTTTAGCATCCTTAGGATCGACAAAACCTTTCTGATTGTATCACATACAACCTTTCCTCATGAAAACTGGTAAGGAAACTCGTTTTGACATCCATCTGCCAGATTTCATAAATGCAGCTAATGCTAACATGATTCCGATGGACTTAAGCATCGCTACGGATGAGAAAATGTCATCATAGTCAACTCCTTGAACTTGTGAAAAACTCTTCACCACAAGTCGAGCTTCATAGACGGTGACATTACCATCCACGTCTGTCTTCTTCTTAAAGATCCATTTATCTCAATGGCTTGCCGATCATCGGGCAAGTCCACCAAAGTCCATGCTTTGTTCTGATACATGGATCCTATCTCCGATTTCATGGCTTCTGACCATTTGTCGGAATATGGGCCCACCATCACTTCTCCATAGCTCGTAGGTTCATTGTTGTCTAGTAACATGACCTTCAAGACAGGATTATTGTACCACTCTGAAGTAGTACACATCCTTGTCACCCTATGAGGTACGGTAGTGACTTGATCCGAAACTTCATGATCACTATCATAAGCTTCTACTTCAATTGGTGTAGGCGCCAGAGGAACAACTTCCTGTGCCCTGCTACACACTAGTTGAAGTGACGGTTCAATAACCTCATCAAGTCTCCACCATCCTCCCACTCAACTTTCCGAGACAAACTTTTCCTCGAGAAAGGACCCGATTCAAGAAACAATTCCTATTGCTTTCGGATCTGAATTAGGAGGTATACCCAACTGTTTTGGGTGTCCTATGAAGATACATTTTATCCGCTTTGGGTTCGAGCTTATCAACCTGAAACCTTTTCACATAAGCATCGCAGCCCCAAACTTTTAAGAAACGACAACTTAGGTTTCTCCAAACCATAGTTCAAACGGTGTCGTCTCAACGGAATTACGTGGTGCCCTATTAAAGTGAGTGCGGTTGTCTCTAATGCCTAACCCATGAACGATAGTGGTAATTCGATAAGAGACATCATGGTACGCACCATATCCAATAGGGTGCAACTATGATGTTCGGACACACCATCACACTATGGTGTTCCAGGTGGTATTAATTGTGAAACAATTTCCACAATGTCTTAATTGTGTGCCAAAGCTCGTAACTCAGATACTCATCTCTATGATCATATCATAGACATTTTATCCTCTTTTCATGATGATCTTCAACTTCACTCTGAAATTACTTGAACCATTCAATAATCCAGACTTGTGTTTCATCAAGTAAATATACTCAGTATCTACTCAAATCATCGTGAAGTAAGAACATAACGATATTCACTGCATGCCTCAGCACTCATTGGACTGCACACATCAAAATGTGTTACTTCCAACAAGTTGCTATCTTGTTCCATCTTACTGAAAACGAGGCTTTTCAGTCATCTTGCCTATGTGGTATGATTTGCATGTCTCAAGTGATTCAAAATCAAGTGAGTCCAAACGATCCATCTGCATGGAGTTTCTTCATGCGTATACACCAATAGACATGGTTCGCATGTCTCAAACTTTTCAAAAACGAGTGAGTCCAAAGATCCATCAACATGGAGCTTCTTCATGCGTTTTATACCAATATGACTTACATGGCAGTGCCACAAGTAAGTGGTACTATCATTACTATCTTATATCTTTTGGCATGAAAATGTGTATCACTACGATCGAGATTCAATAAACCATTCATTTAGGTGCAAGACCATTGAAGGTATTATTCAAATAAACAGAGTAACCATTATTCTCCTTAAATGAATAACCGTATTGCGATAGACATAATCCAATCATGTCTATGCTCAACGCAAACACCAAATAACAATTATTTAGGTTTAACACCAATCTCGATGGTAGAGGGAGCGTGCGATGCTTGATCACATCAACCTTGGAAACACTTCCAACACATATCGTCAGCTCACCTTTAGCTAGTCTCCGTTTATTCCGTAGCTTTTATTTCGAGTTACTAACACTTAGCAACCGAACCGGTATCTAATACCCTGGTGCTACTAGGAGTACTAGTAAAGTACACATTAACATAATGTATATCCAATATACTTCTATCGACCTTGCCAGCCTTCTCATCTACCAAGTATCTAGGGTAATTCTGCTCCAGTGGCTGTTCCCCTTATTACAGAAGCACTTAGTCTCGGGTTTGGGTTCAACCTTGGGTTTCTTCACTGGAGCAGCAGCTGATTTGCCGTTTCATGAAGTATCCCTTCTTGCCCTTGCCCTTCTTGAAACTAGTGGTTTCACCAACCATCAACAATTGATGCTCCTTCTTGATTTCTACTTTCGCGGTGTCAAACATCGTGAATACCTCAAGGATCATCATATCTATCCCTGATATGTTATAGTTCATCACGAAGCTCTAGCAGCTTGGTGGCAATGACTTTGGAGAAACATCACTATCTCATCTGGAAGATCAACTCCCACTCGATTCAAGTGATTGTTGCACTCAGACAATCTGAGCACAAGCTCAACGATTGAGCTTTTCTCCCTTAGTTTGCAGGCTAAGAAAATCGTCGGAGGTCTTATACCTCTTGACGTGGGCACGAGCCTGAAATCCCAATTTCAGCCCTCGAAACATCTCATATGTTCCGCGACGTTTCGAAAACGTCTTTGGTGCCTCAACTCTAAACCGTTTAACTGAACTATCACGTAGTTATCAAAACGTGTATGTCCGATGTTCGCAACATCCACAGACGACGTTTGGGGTTCAGCACACTGAGCGGTGCATTAAGGACATAAGCTTTCTACTGTCCGCATAATCGCTACTGTCAACTTTCAACTATATTTTCTCTAGGAACATATCTAAACAGTGGAACTAAAGCGCGAGCTTACGACATAATTTGCAAAGATCTTTTGACTATGTTCAGGATAATTAAGTTCATCTTATGAACTCCCACTCAGATAGACATCCCTCTAGTCATCTAAGTGATTACATGATCCGAGTCAACTAGGCCGTGTCCGATCATCACGTGAGACGGACTAGTCATCATCGGTGAACATCTTCATGTTGATCGTATCTACTATACGACTCATGCTCGACCTTTCGGTCTCTTGTGTTCCGAGGCCATGTCTGTACATGCTAGGCTCGTCAAGTTAACCTAAGTGTTTCGCGTGTGTAAATCTGGCTTACACCCGTTGTATGTGAACGTAAGAATCTATCACACCCGATCATCACGTGGTGCTTCGAAACGACGAACTTTCGCAACGGTGCACAGTTAGGGGGAACACTTTCTTGAAATTTTAATGAGGGATCATCTTATTTACTACCGTCGTTCTAAGCAAATAAGATGCATAAACATGATAAACATCACATGCAATCAAATAGTGACATGATATGGCCAATATCATTTTGCTCCTTTTGATCTCCATCTTCGGGGCTCCATGATCATCATCGTCACCGGCATGACACCATGATCTCCATCATCATGATCTCCATCATCGTGTCTTCATGAAGTTGTCTCGCCAACTATTACTTCTACTACTATGGCTACCGGTTAGCAATAAAGTAAAGTAATTACATGGCGTTGTTCAATGACACGCAGGTCATACAATAAATTAAGACAACTCCTATGGCTCCTGCCGGTTGTCATACTCATCGACATGCAAGTCGTGATTCCTATTACAAGAACATGATCAATCTCATACATCACATATCATTCATCACATTCTTTTGGCCATATCACATCACATAGCATACCCTGCAAAAACAAGTTAGACGTCCTCTAATTGTTGTTTGCATGTTTTACGTGGCTGCTATGGGTTTCTAGCAAGAACGTTTCTTACCTACGCAAAACCACAACGTGATATGTCAATTGCTATTTACCCTTCATAAGGACCCTTTTCATCGAATCCGTTCCGACTAAAGTGGGAGAGACTGGCACCCGCTAGCCACCTTATGCACCAAGTGCATGTCAGTCGGTGGAACCTGTCTCACGTAAGTGTACGTGTAAGGTCGGTCCGGGCCGCTTCATCCCACAATACCGTCGAAACAAGATTGGACTAGTAACGGTAAGCATATTGAACAAAATCAACGCCCACAACTACTTTGTGTTCTACTCGTGCAAAGAATCTACGCAATAGACCTAGCTCATGATGCCACTGTTGGGGAACGTAGCAGAAATTCAAAATTTTCCTATGAGTCACCAAGATCTATCTATGGAGAAACTAGCAACGAGGGGAAGGAGAGTGCATCTACATACCCTTGTAGATCGCTAAGCGGAAGCGTTCAAGAGAACGGGGTTGAAGGAGTCGTACTCGTCGTGATCCAAATCACCGGAGATCCTAGTGCCGAACGGACGGCACCTCCGCGTTCAACACACGTACAGCCCGGTGACATCTCCCGTGCCTTGATCTAGCAAGGAGAGAGGGAGAGGTTGGGGAAGACTCCATCCAGCAGCAGCACAACGGTGTGGTGGTGATGGAGGAGCGTGGCAATCCTGCAGGGCTTCGCCAAGCACCGCGGGAGAGGAGGAGGACTTGGAAGAGGGGGAGGGCTATGCCAGGGGCAAGGGTGCAGCTCCCATGCACCTCCCCACTATATATAGGGGTGGAGGGGGATTATTTCTTGCCCTCCAAGTCCATTGGGGCGTTGGCAAAGGTGGGAGGAAAGAAATCCCATCCTTCCCTTTCCTCACCGATTGTTATCCCCCTTTTTTAGGGATCTTGATCTTATCCCTTTGGGATATGATCTTATTCCTTCTAAGGGGGGATCTTTGTGCGCCTTGAACAGGGGTGTGGGGCATTGCCCCCACTACCCACGTTCATGTGGGTCCCCCCATGCAGTGGGCCCCACTCCGGAACCTTCTAGAACCTTCCCGGTACAATACCGAAAAATCCCGAACATTTTCCGGTGGCCAAAATAGGACTTCCCATATATAAATCTTTACCTCCGGACCATTCCGTAACTCCTCGTAACGTCCGGGATCTCATCCGGGACTCTGAACAACATTCGGTAACCACCTATATCTATTCCCTATAACCCTAGCGTCATCGAACCTTAAGTGTGTAGACCCTATGGGTTCGGGAACCATGCAGACATGACCGAGACGTTCTCCAGTCAATAACCAACAGTGGAATCTGGATACCCATGTTGGCTCCTACATGTTCCATGATGATCTCATCGGATGAACCACGATGTCAAGGACTCAATCGATTCCGTATGCAATTCCCTTTGTCTAGCGGTATAGTACTTGCCCGAGATTCGATCGTCGGTATGCCGATACCTTGTTCAATCTCGTTACCGGCAAGTCTCTTTACTTGTTCCGTAACACATCATCCCGTGATCAACCCCTTGGTCACATTGTGCACATTATGATGATGTCCTACCGAGTGGGCCCAGAGATACCTCTCCGTTACACAGAGTGACAAATCCCAGTCTCGATTCGTGCCAACCCAACAGACACTTTCGGAGATACCTGTAGTGCACCTTTATAGCCACCCAGTTACGTTGTGACGTTTGGTACACCCAAAGCATTCCTACGGTATCCGGGAGTTGCACAATCTCATGGTCTAAGGAAAAGATACTTGACATTAGAAAAGCTTTAGCATACGAACTACACGATCTTTGTGCTAGGCTTAGGATTGGGTCTTGTCCATCACATCATTCTCCTAATGATGTGATCCCGTTATCAACGACATCCAATGTCCATGGTCAGGAAACCGTAACCATCTGTTGATCAACGAGCTAGTCAACTAGAGGCTTACTAGAGACATGGTGTTGTCTATGTATCCACACATGTATCTGAGTTTCCTATCAATACAATTATAGCATGGATAATAAACGATTATCATGAACAAGGAAATATAATAATAACCAATTTATTATTGCCTCTAGGGCATATTTCCAACACTACGTACCATTAGGCTATAGGGGTCTGGTTGTAGGCATCTGGCCAGGCCAACTGATGACAGGACTTGTCAAAGGCCATGCAGGCCAGGTTGTCAAAGACTCTGTGTTCCCGACAGTGAGTCAGGCCATGTCCTCCCCATGACCAGTCAACTCGAGTAGCTAAATTTCTCTCTCCCCTAAACTTTCTTAACGTGCATGTTAGTTGTGAAAATACCTATAGAAAAACTATAATAAGGCTTTGCATCCGACGACTCTCTTACTTTTGCATGCAGCTTCTAAAAACTTTTGCATGTTGCACACTCTCTCTCTCTTCTTCTTCTTTCATTTCAACACCTAGCGTCTCATGAGTGAAGAGTGGCAGTGACCCAGCGGTGTGACAGGTGATGGAGAATCTTCAAAGAGGAAAAGTTTACCACTCCAGCTTTAACTGTTCATATAGCATGTTAAACCAAACGGTGGTGCAGGTCCACGCACATATCCCAACGGGATAGGTACTGCCTAGACGGTCATGATAGCTGGGTGCCTAGACACCCGGGTGTTGAAAAGCCGGCTTCTTATGTGGGAAAGGTGTGGTAGCCCCCGGGGGCACTGACACCCCCTTATCCTAGCCATTGAGATTTGTGTGGTGTTCTGCGTTTGCATGCTTCTGTAGGCCATTTGAGTCAGGCTAAACTAATTGTGATGCTTCTATAGACCATTAGGCTATAGGGGTCAGGTTTTAGGCATGTGGCCAGGCCAACTACTGACAAGACTTGTGGCCATGCAGGCCAGGTTGTCAAAGACTTGGTGTTCTCGACAGTGAATTAGGCCATGTCCTCCCCATGACCAATCAACTTGAGTAGCTAAATTTCTCTCTCTCCCCTAAACTTTCTTAACGCGCATAAATACCTCTTAAAAAACTACAGTAAGGTTTTGCATCCAACGAATCTCTCACTTTTGCATGCAGCTTCTGAAAACTTTTGCATGTTGCACACACTCTCTCATCTTCTTTTGTTTCAACACCTAGCATCTCACGAGTGAAGAGTGACAGTGACCCAGCGATGTGATAGGTGATGAAGAATCTTTATAGAGGAAAAGTTTACTACTCCGGCTTTTACTATTCATATAGCCTGTTAAACCAAATGGTGGTGCAGGTACACACACATATCCCAACGGGATAGGTACTGCCTGGATGGTCATGATAGCCAGGTGTCTAGACACCCAGGTGTTGAAAAGTCGACCTCTAGGGAAAGGTGTGGTAGCTCCCGGGGGCACCGACACCCCCTTATCCTATCCCTCTGCCGCCACTGAGATTCGTGCGGTGTTTTGCGTTCGCATGCTTTGTAGGCCATTTGAGTTAGGCCAAACTAACTGTGATGCTTCCACGGACCATTAGGCTATAGGGGTCAGGTTGTATGCATATGGCTAGGCCAACTGCTGACAAGACTTGTCAAAGGCCATACATGCCAGGTTGTCAAAGACTCGGTGTTCCCGACAGTGAGTCGGGCCATGTCCTCCCCATGACCAGTCAACTCGAGCAGCTAAATTTCTCTCTCCCCCCTAAACTTTCTTAACGTGCATGTTGGTTGTGAAAATACCTCTTAAAAACTACAATAAGGCTTTGCATCCAACGACTCTATCACTTTTGCATGCAGCTTCTAAAAACTTTTGCATGTTGCACACACTCCATCTCCTGTTCTTTCGTTTCAACACCTAGAGTCTCACGAGTGAAGACTGACAGTGACCTAGCGGTGTGACAGGTGATGGAGAATTTTTCCAGAGGAAAAGTTTACTACTCCAGCTTTTACTGTTCATATAGCCTATTAAACCAAACGGTGGTGCAGGTCCACACACATATCCCAACGGGATAGGTACTGCCTGGATGGTCGTGATAGCCGGGTGTCTAGACACCCGGGTGTTGAAATGTTGGCCTCGTATAGTAATTATGACCCCATTTATGCAATTTTTTACACATTAAGATGTGTCGCTCCTTTAGAAAAATATATTGATTGTTGTGTTCTGAAGTCTTGGATGTGACTAAATGCATGGCATGTCGATATCTGGTGAGTCGGGTGTCCTGTGTTTTCTCATACATGCCACCGTAGGACAAGGCGGTCGTTGGACGCGAGCGATCTTCACGAGCACTTCCTAAAGGTTGTCGGCCATTCACAATTACTTCCTTTCAAACCAAATTGATTCTTTAATAAGATTCATTATCTGTTTTGAATTGAACAAGATTGACCATATTGTTTGAAGTGAAAAAGATTCGTTGTGATCTAGCCATTACTTGATTTGAAGTTTGCAAGTGCTACATGTAGGATGAGGCAGTAGTGGCGGCAATCTTCGTGCTAAATGACACATACCATCCTCACCCGATTTCTAAAAAAACGAAGAACAAATACTCATTTAAACATTGTTTGATTCAGTGCTTCATGAGATTGTATCTATATTTGTTTAAAAGGTTTGAGATATCAGGTCTAAAATGGTCCCTCCCCTTTTGTGGTTGCAGTTTTACTGACCTGGACACACAACTTTTTATTTGCAGTGCTAAAGAAAAAAAAAGTGTCTATTGCTTGACCCAATAATATACTATTGATAACAGATATCTTTTCTGGACATATTTGCAGATTCAAGGTAGGCGACATGCCAACATACAAACCAGTCTTGAAAATAATAAACATTGCAAAGTTTTGCTTGTGCTAAGTGAACTTTTAGTGATTCACCATACCTATTCCACATATTGTATCTTTTGGCAAAAAGGTAACCGAGTCGGTCTCTTAGGACATATAGTTTTTTTCTTGGACGAATGATCTATGGAATACATGCATTGCACATATATGATGCTCTAACAAAAGGTTATGTAACAAGAGGCAATATATCCCCCAATGTGTTTATGATCGTTCTTCCGTTGCAACGCATGGACACTCACCTAATATAATTAAATATATATATATATATATATATATATATATATATATATATATATAAATAGAGATAGAGAGTATAGAAGATAGAGATATCGATTGTCAAAAAAAGAAGATAGAGATATCGGACAGAGATGTCACCTACAGTCCTACCTACACTAGCTAGTAAACCAGGAAATCTTTCCTCTCTTGCGTCTGCTGGAATTCTGCCGGGTACAGGGGTCCACATGCATTGCCGCATTGCTAATCTCCTCTTCAAATTGACGCAAGATAGGAAGAGAGAATCAAGGGATGTCATTAGATTAATTGCTCTCACTAATTCTTCTCATACGTGGCTCAAAGGAAAAAGGAGAGAAATGATGGTCCCCGATCTTCTGTAGCAATATCTCTACTCTTAATGTCTCAGTTGGTAGGTCGCGTTCCGGGTTTTATTTTCGTCTCACCTCATCCGGTCTTTTTTGGTACTTCTTTGGTACTTCCTCCCACCTCCCCCTCAGCCATGAAAAACCAAGAAAAACCCCACGATCGAGTCCCGCACACGCCCAAACTCCCGTCGTTATCTCTACTCCTAATGGAGCAGTTGGTAGCCTTGTACGGTTTATTTTCGTCCCACCACTTTCAACCATTTTATTTCGCTGGTTTTTTTCATCCCTCTCCCACCCCACCGGTTTAGTTTCGCGTCACCCTCTCACACAACGAAAAAAATCTTAACGGATCATAACTTTCCATGCTGGTGCAAGTTATTTTTAGTAATGTCTTTATGTGAAAGAATCAATCACGATCAATCTCTAAATATCAAATCTAAATTAATTAACCTTACTTTAAATTGCTCAATCACATTAATTAGGAAACAAAATAACCGATTTTAAGAAAATATCTACTCTTAATGAAGGGTATTACATACCAAACATTGGTACGTCATTAGCTCGCTTCCTTCCCTTCGTCCCTCAGTCCCATGCTCGTGGCGCTGAAGTGGCATCGACAGGCGATGGCGGCGAGGACAGCACGTGGCAGCCCCTGAAGCACGAACACGACTGCACCTCGGGTCTGCCGTCTCCCAAGATATGGGTGAGTTCTCGTGATGCCCACCCTAAACCCTCACGTCCTACAAATTCCTCAGCCTCTACCATCTCGATTTCGTCCATGCTCTAATTCAAATGACGATGCAGCTCCGGCCAATTGACAATGGAGGTTTGGCATCCTTCCTCTCAGCACCCACTCCTGGAGGAACGACACGCCATGCCGATCGAACCCGATCGAGATCACTCACCAAGATTGCTATTCGGAAGAAGAGTGGGACGGGATCTGCACTTTTGTTAATATAACATATACTTGTGCAGGTGCAGGTTTTGTTTTTAAAAATCCAATTTGTTTATCCTTTTGTCGCTGAAATTGTTTACTAATTATGTCATTGGTTTTATTTCTTCTAGATGTTGTATATTCTGGGATTGAAGGGATTGTCTGACAAGGTGAAAGAGCTAATCTCTACTCCTAATGATCATGGGCTAATCTCTACAGTTTATTTTTGTCCGGT
The DNA here is from genome assembly GCF_018294505.1 of Triticum aestivum. NCBI lineage: Eukaryota > Viridiplantae > Streptophyta > Magnoliopsida > Poales > Poaceae > Triticum > Triticum aestivum. The sequence goes on along the minus strand of NC_057810.1, from coordinate 188,361,288 downwards.
TTTTTTTGTCCCACCTCCACCCCCTAGCCAGCCCCACCCCTCGATCTTCTCCAAGTTTCCGGTTTTCTTTTTTCATGCAGGAAATCAGGACACAATCTATCTTTCCTTTAATGCACATCTCCCCGTAAAAAAATCAGGACACTATCCCCTCCTTCCTATTAACACTAACACACATTTCTTCTGAAAATCCGGGACGTAATCCTCTCCTTCCCACTAATCTCTCTTATATGGCTTTCCCATAATTATGTCGGTCCTGCTCAGTTTGATATAATTCAATTTGGACGAAGGACGCCAGAGATTAACTTTCGCTGGCAGAGAAAGAGACTAGGGATTGATTGGTTTTAAACATTGGATTCGGTATTAGCTTAACATCTGCAGGAACAAGACGACCATAGGAAAGGCTGGCTTGCTCGACCTGCATGTTTCCTGTATATTCATTCTCTCTCCAATTCTAATACAGTCCAATTGATCATTGTATATTTATCTAATCATGGTTCCTATATCGTTTGTATGGCTACGTGATGGGGTCGCATCCACATGGGGGAATATCGCAGATTGGATCGGAAGCAGGCCGCACAGATGAACCACCCCACCTTGTTGTCTACCTGCACGATCTCCACTAATATCCAGCGCCGCCTCTCGAGTGGACGACTTGCATGTCGCCAACAACAGCACTTACCTCTGCGCTCCGACCAAAGATCATTGTCTAGGTGAGGGTACCTCGCCGCAAGCCCGCAACAGTTGCTGTCACTGTTGATTATTCATACTCAGATTAAGTTTCAGGCTCAGTCGTCTCTGTCGTCACTCATCAGCGCACAGACGATGGGTTGGTGCCATACTATCATGTGGCATCTCCGTCGTTTTGGGCCGGGAAGATAACAGATTTTCATAAAACAAATAATACATTTTAACCTAACTTCCTTAAATTATGCAAATCAATCGATTCCTTTTATTGATTCAATTTGTCTTAGGAAACAAATAACAGATTTTAGGAAACAAATAATACATTTTAATCTAACTTTCCTAACTTATGCAAATCAATCGATTCCTTTTATTGGTTCAATTTGTCTTAGAAACAAATAACAGATTTTCAGGAAACAAATAATACATTTTAATCTAACTTCCTTAAATTATGCAAATCAATCGATTTCTTTTATTGGTTCAATTTGTCTTAGGAAACAAATAACAGATTTTCAGGAAACAAATAATACATTTTAATCTAACTTTCCTAACTTATCTAAATCAATCGATTCCTTTTATTGGTTCAATTTGTCTGAGGAAACAAATAACAGATTTTCAGAAAACAAATAATACATTTTAATCTAACTTCCTTAAATTATGCAAATCAATTGATTCCTTTTATTGGTTCAATTTGTCTTAGGAAACAAATAACAGATTTTTAGGAAACAAATAATACATTTTAATCTAACTTTCCTAACTTATTAGTGAAATTTGTTTTAGGAAACAAATAACAGACACGTCACAACTTTCCTCCCAATAAATAGTTTCTTAACATTTGCAAACTTTCCTAATCAGACACGTCACAAACGGGCAGGTACTGATATCACGTTATCCAACAATAAAACCCCATTTGCATAGAAATCAGTTCAAAAATCCTAACTTTCCTAAATTTTTACCTTTCCTTGATAACAACAAACATTTTCTATGTTTTCCATCGATATTAGCATTTTTTTGAACTGAGATCTCCGGGTTATGATTTTTTTTGTGATTCTTTCCAATTGTGACCTCTCCTTCCACTCCGGCTCCTTGTCGGATAAACACCTCCACCACAGCCAGGTGACACCGCCCCAGACCTCCTGCCTCTCCACAACTTCTCCGCCACCTCCTTCTCGTACTCCATTAACAATCCCTCCGCCACATTTGTCCACGGCGGTGTCGAGGGCATGGTGCAGCAGCGTACCAGCGGTAGAGCAGCGCATAGCAGCAGGAAGCAACACGCAGTAGGCGAGGCTGAGGGGGCGGCCGGCAGAAGATGGCCATGACTGGAGGCGGCGCGAGGCAGGGGGCAGCAGACGGGGCGAGCGCAGCCAGCGAGAGTGTGGCGCGCGACCAGGGTGTGTGTCGCGCGGGGCACAGTGGTGCGGTGGCTGCGGCGAGCGCGACGGCAGCGGCGGGCGCGACCGACGCGGTGTAGCACGGGCGTGGGCATGGAGAGGGAGTGGCCCCGCGGGCGCGGAAGAAGAGCGGCAGGCTCGGGCATGGGCGTGCATAGGAGCGGGCATGTGCCACGGGGTCAATCCGAGGAGCTCGGTGGCTACCCCTGCAATGGCCATGGCGGACGGCGGTTCTCAGCCACAGCGAAATACCTAACGGGAGCAAACGAGAGGGGAGACAAGGGAAAGGCAAGAGGAGATCATGGCGGTGTCAATGGCGCCCTAGGCGAAGACATGGGAGCTCGGGGCGGCGCGGATCGAACGACAATGTCGCGGTGGCCCAAGGTTGAGGAAGACGGCAGCGACATCGATGCGGGGGTGCTGGACTTGATCTCGTTGGCGCAGACGAAGTAGCGAAGGCATTCAGAGCTCCTCGACAAGCTCCTAGCCCGCAGGGAGGGCAGTGGCCATGTGGACGGGGTCGGTCATGGTGGCGTGGCGTCTGACTTCCTCCAGATCGACGGGATCGAGCGAGCGAGGAGGAGAAGTGAATTTGGGAGGGGGCGTCAAGGAGGAGTGAGGCCATGGGGTAGGGAAGGCAGGGCGTCACCCTTATCCATTCCCCTTTGATGCCAGCGAGGTGGTCGGGCGGGAGCCCGTCTCTGTAGCGACGCGGCTCGGGGAACAGGAGAAGACGACCGCGCGGGGACTGGACCGCTGAGCCGGTTCGGTGGCAAGGCCCGGGGGGCAGGGCGAATCCCCTTTTACATCGTCCTTTTGGTTTTTCAATGTATTCTAATCTGTTTCTCCTTTTTAACACCGTTTTCTATTTATTCTTGTCAACTAAATGATCTCTACTCCTAATGTCTCAGTTGGTAGTCTCCGTTTTAGGTTTATTATCGTCCCACCTCCCGAGTGAGGGAGAGGGGGAGAGAGAGTGAGGAAGAGGGAGGGAGAGGGTGTGTGTGTGAGAGAGAGAATTTGATGGTAAAAAAAATCGTCGATGTCACTTAATATGTATGAGAATATTCACTGTAATATTAACATAATTGATATTGAACTTTTAAAGTTAATGTGGCCCCATTGCAACGCACGGGCGTTCTTCTAGTTATTATTAAGAATTGAGATATGCATGTGAACGCAATCGCCTGCCATCCGGATCATATCGCTCCCATCGCCTAATACGTATACAAGTAGTTATTTTACCATGTCTATTGTTATGTATATATAATTATGGCATATCCGACGGTCGCTCATATCGGCTCTCATATTATGTCCTATAGTATGTCAACAACCCCGGGCTTAAGACTCAATATGAGAAGGAGCAATTCGGCGTATGCGATAATCATCTGGTTCATTTTTGGGTGCCTGGCGACGTCCTCAGAGTGATATTACCGCTTCTCCTTCCACCTTGGAGACGACCTGTTGCATGCAATATATTATATTTTGTCTTGGCATGAATGGTAACAGGAGCAAAAACAAGCGATGAATATGATATGCACATGATACATGTAAGTATATATATACACATTTAGGGGTTGTTTGAATTGTGACTATCTTTGTCATATATTGGGCTGTTTGGTTCCCAGCCACAATTTGCCAAGGCAAAATTTGGCAGCCACGGTTTGCCAAGCATGTGTTTGGTTTTTGCCACACTTGCTACACTTGCCTTACTTGAGTTGCTCAAATTGTTAGCCACACTTTGGCTTGCCTAAGGAAATCTTGCCATACTTTTTGTGTCTATGACATGTGGGGCTCACTGCTCATAAAAAAAATCCTTGCCTTAGGTGTGGCTAGAACCAAACACCTACCTAACTTGGTCAAACTTGCCTAAGGTTAGGTGTGGCAATGTGTGGCTAAGAACCAAACAATCCCTAAATGTAAACGCTAGCATTAATGTGGTCAACTCAATAGCATTAGATGCAAGCAAACTTAACGTGCAATTTTGTATCACAAGAAAATGCCCGGACAAAAGTTTGCACTCGGATGCCTGCTCCTGCTGCCAGAACCTACCGGGCCATCCATGTTTTCGGTTACTGGATGAGTGCAGGGCCAAATGCCCTAACTGTGACCCAGTGTGCCCTTTATAAGAAACATGTAATAAGATAAAGGGTGAGAATATTGTCAGATCTGTTGGCAAATTCTAATTAAAGTTATGGTTATGTGTCTAAGGCACATCTAGATGTGACATAATTAGTATGACATCATATGTTTTTAGATCTTGCTTCTTTCTATTTCTTTTTATTATTATTATTGCTCATCACTACCACAATGCCCGTGCGTTGCAACGGGATATAAATATTCTAGTACGTTAACTTGTGATTTATCTGTCAATAATAATACGATTATGTAAATAAATGTTCATCAAATTCTGACCGTGAATTACCTTATATTTTGATTAGAAGTTTGTTAAGTAAATTAAAGTGGAATTGATTCAGCACGTAAGTGAGTTAAGGTGATTGATTATGCTATTTTTTAAAATAATATATTTTTTAAAAATTTCAGAAGTATTACGCCGTAATTATTATTTTTAAATAATACCCAGTCGGCCTACTGCTGGCCAATTGGATCCAGTCGGCCCACTGCCAGCCGATTGGCCCCAGCCGGCCCACTGTCGGCCGATTGGATCCAGTCGGCCCACTGCTGACCGATTGGCCCCAGTCAGCCCACTTCTTGCCGATTGGCGCTCAGTCTGCTTCCTCTAGACCGACAGGTGCATGCACTCATTTATCTGTTGATTAGGTATTTGAAAAATGTTGAAGAAGTATTTGAAAAAATGTTGATCATGCATATAAAACTGTTAATCAAGCATTCGAAAAAAATGTTGAGCAAGTATTTGAAAACTGTTGAACAAATATTTGAAAACTATTGAATAGGTATTTGAAAAGTATTGAAGAAGTATTTTTTAAAATGTTGATCATGTATATAAAAATTTAATCAAGCATTTGCAAAAAAATATTGAAGAAGTATTTTAAAAAATGTTGATCATGTATATAATTTTTTTAATCAAGCATTTGCAAAAAATGTTGAAGAAGTATTTAAAAAAATATTGATCATGTATATAAAAATGTTAATCAAGCATTTGGAAAAAATGTTGAACAAGTATTTGAAAAATGTTGAACAAGTACTTAAAAATTATTGATCATGTATGTAAAAATGTTGAACAAGTATTTGAAAAAATGTTGAACAAATATTAAAAAATAAACAATTTCAGCATATTTAAAAAAAATTGAACAAGTATTTGCCATGGAGACCAGGGATTGTTCCCCGTATTGCCCCCCTTTTCAGTTAATTTTCCCTTGTCTCCATGGCAATCACCAGTGCATCTAACCACCCTATCAGCTTCTAGTTACTGGTTAGAAAAGGGGTTGCCACCAACTAGAGGTGACTGAGCCGGTCTTCTCCATTATTTCTTTTTTCCTTTTCTTTGTGTATTATTTTCTTCTTCTCCAATTTTTTCATTCTTTCTTTCTTCTTTGAATTAATTAATTATTATTTTTCTTCTTCCTTCTATATAAATATTTTTTCAAATACTTGTTCAATTTTTAAAAAATACTTGTTCAACATTTCTTCCAAATACTTGTTCAACATTTTTATATACATGATCAAGATTTTTATATACTTGTTGAATATTTTTTCAAATACTTGTTCAACCTTTTTTGCTAATGCTTGATTAACATTTTTTATACATGATCAATTTTTTAAAATATTTCTTCAACTTTTTTCAAATACCTATTCAACAGTTTTCAAATATTTGTTCAACATTTTTCAAATACTTTTTTAATATTGTTTTTCAAATGCTTGATTAACATTTTTATATGCATGATCAATATTTTTTTCAAATACTTCTTCAACATTTTTCAGATACATATTCAACAGATAAATGGGTGCATGCACCTGTCAGCCTAGAGGAAGCAGACTGGGTGTCAATCAGCCAGTAGTGGACCGACTGGATCCAATCGGCCAGCAGTAGGCCGACTAGGTATTATTTTTTTAAAAAAAATTACGGTGTAATATTTCTAAAATTTAATTAAAATGTATTATTTTTTAAAAAAGCATTGATTATCATATACATGAAAAGTTGAATGAAGGGGTGGTGAGAAGAAAGGTGAAATGGACCTTAGATTCTTTATCTTTTCTTTAGGGATGATTACTGTTTATCTATTGTAGTAGTTGTGTGCTCTGTTTTAATCGGGCTGGGCTTTTTCCTTTGTGTGTGTTCCAAGTCTGGCCGGGCGTTGGGCTTTTCAGTTGAACTGCAAATATACACCATTGTATGTGTGTATGTACACACAAGCTGGGAACGGATCCTCTAACATCATGAAGAGATGTCACGAAGCGACAATGCAAATCCAGTGCAAAACAGAGAAGGGATGGCATAGTTATTGTAGCGATATGTACTGTAGACAGTTACTGTCCATGGAAAATAAATCTGAAATTGATTTTATTGCACCATAATTTTGTTTGTATCTAATTTTTGTAAATGTATACAGTAGATTTGTAATTTGCAAATTAATTTAAATCATTTTAGCCTTAATCATACGGATGTGAAGAAGGGATGTCAGGGTACTCGTTCCCACAACATCTGAAGCTTGTGAGGGTGAACATGCAACGGACTCGTGGCCGGGCAAGTTGCGTGTCACGTGTGGACATGAAACTGGGTGGGGCGAGTATGCATGTCAAGGGTGGACATGCAATCGGGTAGGTGGTGGGGGCAAGCAAACGAGTTGCATGTCGAGGGTGGACATGCAACTGGGCATGGGTCAGGTGTCGTGGGAACTGACCTGACAATAAAGAGAGGGGGTACCTAGGAGAGGGCAGAGTCCTAGCTATGGCAAGGTCGTACACTCAGTTTTACGAGTTCAGGCCCCTCGCGAAGGAGGTAACAGCCCTACGTCTCGGTGCCTCGGAGGCTTGTCGATTGGAGTGTGAAGTTACAGGGGGTGCAAACCCTTGTGCTAGAGGGGAGGGGTGGCTTATATAGAGTGTGCCGACCCCTGGCTGCCCTCCATTACGCAAGGGTTCAATGAGGGAGTAAAGTCCTGAACGTTACTGGTAACGCCCGTATTTAATGTTCTTATGGTGGCGTAGTGAATGGCCGACCGTTGCTATCTATAGGTGACCTTAGGCCTACTGTCTTCCAAGTGGATTCTTGTCTTCCGAGTGAAGTAACAATGGTCGAGTGGAATTGGGATATCCGAGCGAATCTTTGTCGAGTGGATTGCACTTTATGAGGACTTCAGTCGGTATCTTTTTTTAACTTTGTAGGCCTTGGCCTCTTGTGCGTGTCCTTGAGAAGAGCATATAGGTTAGGCCTAAGACCCTACCCTAGGTACATGTCCCTGTCATTAGCCCCTGAATGGATCGAGGGTCGAGTGAAGATGGGTTGAAGTTGTCTTTGGCCCGATTGAATGTCCTGGAGACACTTTCTCAAGAGCGCCTGGAAATAAGCTTGATATTTAATCCTTCGTCAGTCGCCTTGATCGATTCTGGGTTCTAGAATTTCCGAGTGAAATATGTAGCATGGTTCTGAGAAGCTTGGATTTGGGTATCTTTGGTGCCATCTACTGATTTGCCGCGTCTGGATTTCACAGGATTCGAATTTTGGAGAAGCGCGCGGGTCGGGGCATGGCGCGGTAAGCGGGGCAAGTGGAGAGGGACTCCTCAGTGCTCGCGCCACCTTTTTCGCCACGTATCAAGCAGGCGTCGGTTGCAGGATGCGCTGAGATTGCGCGGGCCCACAAGTCAGCCACTCGGTCGTGGAGCCATATAAGGCCACGCTACCGCTGCATTGAACAATGCCTGCCATTTTCCCCCTTCTCCTCCGCTTCTTCGCCTAGCTCTCTCCAACGCAACGCTGCCTCGCTCGAATCCGCCGACCACCGCAGCACTGGCGAAGGACAGGACCAGAGCTCTCGAGCGCCCGAAGAAGACGACGGTCAAGGGGAAGAAGACGATAAAGGGGTCGACCTCGCGGTCTGCCCTGCCGCCCGGTTGGATCCAAGGGGACTGGATCTCCTCCTCCATCTCAGGGGAGGATCTGGAGAATCTCGTCACTTATGGCTTGCTTGCAGAGGGATCTTGGAGGCTGCCGGAGGGGGAGTCAGAGCCCGCGCCCCACGATGATGAACGAGTCCTCCTCACGACGCACGTCGAAAGAGTTTCTCACTGCCCCCACATCCATTCTTCCGAGGTTTTTTGAATTTATTCGGTGCTCACATCCTCCACTTTCCTCCCAACACTATGTCATATCTTGCCGCATTCGTTTCGATGTGTGAGAATTTCCTGGGATGTCGTCAACCACACTAGGGTTTGTTTAAACACATTTTCACTTGCCAATCTCAGTCGGTGAAAAAAGCTAATCTGACTGACAAGAGGACGCACGTGATCCAGATGTGTGTGTGTGTGTGGGGGGGGGTTAGGAATCTAGATGAGGGGTAGAAGCTCCTTTCCTTCTACGACCTTTCCTGAATCTGCTAGGGGTGGCAGTCGACCTGGTTTTACTGCAAGGATGTTCCAACTCCTGGTCAGTCAACTGGTCTTCCCCTTTCTCTCTAGAGAGGCTCCGCGCCCCTTGTTCACTGACTGTAGATGAACATGTGAAGGGTGAGGTGGCCATCCTAGTCGAAGCGGTCGTGGCGCTGATCCAGGGCAGAGTGACAGGCATGGATTTGTTGGAGGTGTTTCTCAGTCGACGCATCCAGCCCTTGCAAGCTCGCGACCACCCCATGTGGCTGTACTCGGGCCCAGAAGACACCGCTCGAATCCACCCGGAGGAGGTCAGAGAGGAGACGGTGGCGCAGTGGCTTCGGAGCATCACCGGGAACAAGGACAACCCGCGCGGAGCAAAATGGACCTTGCCATTCGGCGTTGAACATCCTTTGGGAGAGGTCTGACCTGACTTGTCGAGTGTTTTTCCTTTTGTCTTTCAATGTGTAACTGTACTAGAATTCGACTGATCTGTGTGATCTGTGTCTTGCAGGTGTTCACAAAGATGTACTCGCCTGTGCCAAACGGAGAGCCGCACCTTGGAGGAGCGGAGAGCGAGGACAGCAACAACATTGAATATGCAGATGACAGCGAGGACGAGAGTGACGACTCTGACGATAGTGAAGAAGTTGATTCATCGCCACGCTCCGAGCGTCGTTCCAAGCAGTCACAAGACCCTGCGGCTGATCATGGCAAGGTCGCGGCATCGAGTGTGAAGACGCAGAAACGCACTCGGACGACCACTCCTGAGCCGACTGAGAAAGTTGCCAAGCAGGCAAAGGTCATTCCTCCTAAACCTCGGAAGGCTCTGCCTAGGATCAAAGTTGTCATGCATGTTGCTTCAGTGTAAGTATTTCTTTCTTTTCTTCATTGCTGTTGTGGACCTTCTTGTTTGTGTTTGACCGAATGGGATCTTGGACCTCTAGGGCCGCTACTTCTGGGACGTCCCACATGGAGATTGACGATGAGCAAGCTGATGCGGATACTACAGACATGGCCACTTCTTGAGCAGGTATGACATTGTGCTCATGCCTTGTTAACTATCTTGGTGGTCGATTGGAATCTCATCGTCGAGTGACCGCAGCGCCGACAGACGTTATTCAGCTCCCATATGATGACAAGGAGGAGCCTCCAAAGAGCACAGGAGGAAGAGGCAGGGGCTCGACCACTTCGCGGAACCTCGCTAGGAGAGTGCCTTCAAGCTGGACGTCTCACCCCCGAGTGAACCATAGTCCAAGAGCTTGGTGATTCGTCACGAACTGTCGTTACTTTTGTTGTCCCTTTGTCGACTGCCCAGCCTCTAATGTTGACTGCTCAAACTTCTGATCCAACTGGGCAACTTTGGACGCTGACCCCTCCATCTGCGTCATCGACTCCAGCGCCGACTGAGTTCACTCTACATCATATCCTGGAGACCAAACATGAGTTGCTAAGGAAGCAATGATCCAAGCTGGCCTTATGATGATGCGACTAAAGGCGGTGTACGAGTCTAGCAAGGCCGCATACGACGTCAGTTCTTCTCTGCAGGCCAATGCCCGAGTAAGTGCAGTTGTAAGTTGATTTCCGATTATTTTTTCATCGTCTTGAGCCTTGCTTTGTTAGCATATGCTTGATGTCTTCTAGAACTACGTCGGTACTTCCCCAAAGAGGAAGGGATGATGTAGCGCAGAGAGGGTAGGTATTTCCCTCAGTGATGAGACCAAGGTTATCGAACCAGTAGGAGAACCATGCAACACAATGTAAACAGCCCCTGCACACAAATAACAAATACTCGCAACCCGATGTGTTAAAGGGGTTGTTAATCCCTTTTGGGTAACGGCGCCAGAAGTTGGCGAGGAGACGTGATAAAGTTGTAATAGATAGGATAAATGGAGTGCAAATAAAATAAAGTGCAGCAAGGTATTTTTGTATTTTTGGATTAATAGAACTGAAAATAAAAGCAAAGGAAAATAGATCGCAAAGGCAAATATATTAAAGAAGAGACCCGAGGGCCGTAGGTTTCACTAGTGGCTTCTCTTGAGAAAAATAGCAAACAGTGGGAAAACAACTACTGTTTGGCAATTGGTAGAACTTCAAATAATCATGATGATATCTAGGCAATGATAATTATATAGGTATCACGTCCAAGATTAGTAGACCGACTCCTGCCTGCATCTACTACTATTAGTCCACACATCAACCGCTATCCAGCATGCATCTAGTGTATTAAGTTCATGGAAAAACGGAGTAATGCAATAAGAACGATGACATGATGTAGACAAGATCTATTTATGTAGAAATAGACCCCATCTTGTTATCCTTAATAGCAACGATACATACGTGTCGTTTCCCCTTCTGTCACTGGGATCAAGCACCGTAAGATCGAACCCATCACAAAGCACCTCTTCCCATTGCAAGATAAATAGATCAAGTTGGACAAACAAAACCCAAATATCGGATAAGAAATACGAGGCTATAATCAAGCATGCATATAAGAGATCAAAGAAGACTCAAATAACTTTCATGGATAAAAACATAGATCTGATCATAAACTCAAAGTTCATCGAATCCCAACAAACACACCGCAAAAAGACTTACATCATATGGATCTCCAAGAGACCATTGTATTGAGAATCAAGAGAGAGAGAGGGAGAGAGAGAGAGAGAGAGGAAGCCATCTAGCTACTAACTACGAACCCGTTGGTCTACAATGAACTACTCACGCATCATCAAAGAGGCAGCAATGGACATGATGAACCCCTCCGTGATGGTGTCTAGATTGAATCTGGTGTTTATGGAACTTGCGGCGGCTGGAATTGATTTTCGTCGACTCCCCTAGGGTTTCTAGAATATTGGGGTATTTATAGATCAAAGAGGCAGTGCGGGAGGCCACCGAGGTGGGCACAACCCACCTGGGCGCGCCTGGGGGCCAGGCGTTCCCTGGTGTCTTGAGCCCCCCTTGGGCTCCCTCTCTAGTACTTCTTCGGCCCACTGGATGTCTTTTGGTCCAAAAAAATTCACAAAATGTTTCGCTGCGTTTGGACTCCGTTTGGTATTGATTTCCTATGATGTAAAAAAACAGAAAACATCAACTGGCACTGGACACTATGTCAATAGATTAGTGTGATATAAAATAACTATAAAATGATTGCAAAACATCCAATAATGATAATATAATAGCATGGAACAATCAAAAGTTATAGATACGTTGGAGACATATCAGCATCCCCAAGCTTAATTCCTGCTCGTCCTCGAGTAGATAAATGATAAAAACATAATTTTTTATGTGAAATGTTGCCTAACATGTTCATCACATAATTTTTTCTTTGTAGCATGGACATTTGAACTTTTATATGGTTCAAAGCAATAGTCTAGTTTTGACATGAAGATTTTAATACTCAAGCATACCAACAAGCAACCATGTCTTTCAAAATATCAACACTAAAGCAAGTTATCCCTAGCCCATCATGCTCAATCATTGATCCATTCATGAAACACACTCGAATATTAGCTACACCCAATGCTCAAATATGATCATAGTGACCCATAGTTGGTGCTTTATAAGAGAAGATGGAGACTCAAATTCAAAATAAAAATTGCATAAAGTAAAAGAAAGGCCCTTCGCATAGGGAAGTAGGGATTTGTAGAGGTGCCAGAGCTCAAAGCGAAAATTGAGAGACAAAAACATTTTGGGAGGCATACTTTTCCCACCAACAAAAACGACTTAGAGTTCCCAATACTTTCCATGCTAGGTACATCATAGGCGGTTCCCAAACAGAAAATAATGTTTATTCCTTTTTCCACATTAATGGTGGCGTATCTCAGCGGCATGGCGCAGTGGAGACTCGTCGTCTGATGTGTGGCGAGGGACTCACGCAGGAGGGTGACGTTGTCTAGCGTCATGGTGGCGTCGATGGCAGAGAGGCTGGGCAAGGTGAATGCACCAGTACAACACTGAAGATTGATTGGTGGCAGGTGGCTGCGGCGGCCTCATACCTGGCAGGCGTCCTGGTTGAGGAGTGCGTCGGACTAGTGGGTGCCCCATACCCGACAGGCGTCCTAGTTGGTACCTCAGGTCTTAGATGTTAGGTTTGGATGAGAGGTGTGTTTGGTATTAGGCCCACACTATCAGCATCCCTTCATCAACTGGATAGGAGTAGCGACAGATGTTGCCTAGACGGTGGCTTTAGTCTTACTGTTGTATCACTTTGTAAGGTCTTGTATGAATAATTAATAAAGTGGCTGCATGCATCGTCCATATGCAGAGGCCGGGGGTCCTCCTCCTTTTCTAAAAAAAATCCTTTTCCACCATACTTTCACTTTCCATGGCTAACCGTATCCACGGGTGCCCTCCATACCAACACTTTCCAAGGAATTTATTATTTGACAACATAAAGTAAATTCATTTTTTTCATTTCGGGACTGGGCATCCCTAATACCTTTGCCGTACTCTCGTGCAATGACAAGTGAATAAACACTCATCGTGAGAATAACACATCTAGCATGGAAAACACCGGCCACCCTTCACCACCTCGCGAGCGGTACGAGCACACAAAAGACAAATTTAGTTGAAAGTTAGAGATGGCACATGCAAATTTGCTTAGAACGGCACGGAAATACCGCATACACTAAAAAAATACACTTCCGTGATGATACGTGTTTGTCACAGTAGGTCGCGTTTTTTGTCATGCATGTACATCCATGACGATTTTATGACAGAATCAAGATAGTCATACCTGTGCTGTCGTAGAAGTGTTCCATGACATTACCAAAATTATCATCATGAAAGTGTCCACTTCCATGACGATAAATCGCGTGTCACGGAAGTGCTTTCATCAAGGGTGACCGACACGTGGCATCCACCATAACAGAACGCCGTTAAGCTATAAGGTCGGGTTTTGGATCCGATAACCCGTTAACAGCCCCGACCAATGGGAAATTTCCACATGTAAAATTCTTATTGGCCGGACAAAACACGTGTCAGCTCGTCAGTGGGTCAGATAGGCGCCTATGATATGTCGACACGTGCCACGGCCCACCACTGGCCCATTTAGCTTACAAAGCGGGCCCGTTTGACTTGGTCAAAAGTTAACGGGCTGGCCCATGAAAAGCCTGTTAACGGTCTCTTTGCAAATAGCCCATTTTACGGCCCGTTAACTCATGACCCGTTAGGCCCTAAAGGAAATCGGCCCAACAACGTCATGTGGGTCGTCGAATATAACACCTTCCCATTTCACTTTCGGCCCATGTATGGCCCACGACGTCTTTCGGCCCATATGAGGCCTTCGTATCTTTCGGCCCTTTACAGGCCCACGGTGACTCTAGCCCATAATGAACAGTAATTTTCTTTATACCCGTTAACGGCCCGTGATTTACATGGGCCGTTTCCAGACCGTGTTAGCTTTCGGCCTATTGACGGCCCATACATTCTTGGGCTCCTTTTCAGCCCTCGATTACTTCCGGCCCGTTACTGGCATGTTCCCCTAATGGGCCAAATTCAGCCCATGGCAAGAGTCAGCCCGTTACTAGCCTGTTCCCTTAATGGGCCAAATTCGGCCCATGGCAAGAGTCGGCCCGTTACTGGCATGTTACCCTAATGGGCCAAATTCGGCCCATGGCAAGAGTCGGCCCGTTTCTGGCCTGTTAACCCGTTGCGCCGTTTTTGATACGTCTCCATCGTATCTATAATTTTTGATTGTTCCGTGCCAATATTATTCAACTTTTATATACTTTTGGAAACTTTTTATACTATTTTTCGGGACTAACATATTGATCCAGTGCCCAGTGCCAGTTCCTGTCTGTTGCATGTTTTTTGTTTTGCAGAAACCCCATATCAAACGGAGTCCAAACGGCATAAAAACGGACGGAGATTTTTTTGGAATATTTATGATTTTTGGGAAGTAAAATCAATGTGAGACGGTGCCCGAGGGGGGCAGGAGATAGGGGCGCGCCCCAGGGAGGCAGGCGCACCCTGGACTCTCCTAGACCCCCATAAGGTGGTTGACGCTCTTCTTTTGCCGCAAGAAAGCTAATTTTATGAGAAAGATCTGGGCAAAAGATTCACCCCAATCGGAGTTACGGATCTCCAGATATAAAAGAAACGGTGAAGGGGCAGAATCAAAGAACGCAGAAACAAAGAGAGACAGAGAGATAGATCCAATCTCGGAGGGGCTCTCGCCCCTCCCATGCCATGGGAGCCAAGGACCATAGGGGAAACCCTTCTCCCATCTAGGGAGGAGGTCAAGGAAGAAGAAGAAGAAGAAGAAGGGGGTCTCTCTCCCCCTTGCTTCCGATGGCGCCGGAGCGCTGCCGGGGCCATCATCATCACCACGATCTTCACCAACACCTCCATCATCTTCACCAACATCTTCATCACCTTCCCCCATATATATCCATCGGTCCACTCTCCCGCACCCGATGTACCCTCTACTTGAACATGGTGCATTATGCTTCATATTATTATCCAATGATGTGTTGCCATCCTATGATGTCTGAGTAGATTTCCATTGTCCTATCGGTGATTGATGAATTGCTATGACTGGTTTGAGTTGCATGTTTTATTATTGGTGCTGTCCTATGGTGCCCTCCGTGTCGCGTGAGCATGAGGGATTCCCGCTGTAGGGTGTTTCAATGCGTTCATGATTCGCTTATAGTGGGTTGCGTGAGTGACTGAAACACAAACCCGAGTAAGGGGATTGTTGCGTATGGGATAAAGGGGACTTGATACTTTAATGCTATGGTCGGGTTTTACCTTACTGAATCTTTAGTAGTTGCGGACGCTTGCTAGAGTTCCAATCATAAGTGCATATGATCCAAGTAGAGAAAGTATGTTAGCTTATGCCTCTCCCTGAAATAGAATTGCAATAGTGATTACCGGTCTAGTAACATAGTCAATTGCTTAGGGACAATTTCAAAACTCCTACCACCACTTTTCCACACTCGCTATACTTACTTTATTGCATCTTTATCTAAACAGCCCCTAGTTTATATTTAAGTGCTCTTTATTATCTTGCAAACCTAT
Organism: Triticum aestivum; assembly: GCF_018294505.1. Lineage (NCBI taxonomy): Eukaryota > Viridiplantae > Streptophyta > Magnoliopsida > Poales > Poaceae > Triticum > Triticum aestivum. The sequence goes on along the minus strand of NC_057810.1, from coordinate 188,345,686 downwards.
CCAACAACACCTACAAAGTACTTCTAGTTTCATACTTGTTCTAGGTAAAGCGAACGTCAAGCGTGCGTAGAGTCGTATCAGTGGCCGATAGGACTTGAGAGAGTATTTGTTCTACCTTTAGCTCCTCGTTGGGTTCTACACTCTTACTTATCGAAAGAGGCTACAACTATCCCGTATACTTGCGGGTTATCAAGACCTTTTTCTGGCACCGTTGTCGAGGAGTCATAGCATTGTGTGAATATTCTCGTGTGTGCTTGTTTGCTTTACTACTAAGTAATTTTTATTCGATGTTCTTAGTTGTTCTCTATCTTTAGTTATGGATATGGAACACAAAATACCAAAAAAATTAGGTGTAGATGCTACTCATGGAGATGGGGAACCTCCTAAACCCTTGATGCTCATTATGTGAAAGAAATTATGTACTACTTTAATAATCCTGAGAAAACCCCATTCCGTTATGTTATGAGAGACACGTTGGATCAACGTGAATACTTTAGGGATAATCGCTTAACACAAAAAGGGAAACTATTATGGGATCAAATTCTATGTTGCGTTGGTATGCTTGTCAATTATGCATGATGCATGATTATACTTGTTGCTCTAGGATGAAGGCTCCACACCTTCCCTTTTCATGAAAATTCAATGATAATGAAACCTTATCTTCTTATGCTAATGGTATCTTTGATTACTATGATGTGGAACAAATAGAAGAATTTGTTGCTTTTATGCGTGCTTATGAGGTTGAATCTATGTTTAAAGCGTTTGATGATTTTGATAATTCAGTTTATAGACCAGAAAATCTTGCTATACTTAGATATTGCTATGAAAATTATGAATACAATTACTATATTAATGCATTTATTGAGAAAGTCTCCGCTGTCCAAGAAGAGACTAATATTTTGTAGGAAGCTATGGAAGAAGAAATTGATGAAACTGTGAGCTCATTAATTGAAAGAGATGACTAGGAGAGCGAAGAACAAAAGGAGGAAGAGCGGATTGATCACCCGTGCCCACCTTCTAATGAGAGTAACTCTTCAACTCATACATTGTTTAATTCCCCTTCGTGCTTACCGAAGGATGATTGCTATGATGATTGCTATGATCCCTTGAATTTGTTTGAAATATCCCTTTTTGATGATGCTTGCTATGCTTGTGGCCAAGATGCCAATATGAATTATTCTTATGAAGATGAACTTGCTATAGTTCCTTATGTTAAACATGAAATTGTTGCTATTGCACCCACGCATGATAGTCCTATTATCTTTTTGAATTCTCCCAACTACACTATATCGGAGAAGTTTGCACTTAGTAAGGATTATATTGATGGGTTGCCTTTTACCATTGCACATGATAATTTTGATGAATGTGATATGCATGTGCTTGCTGCTCCTACTTGCAATTATTATGAGAGAGGAACTATGTCTCCACCTCTCTATGTTTCCAATACGATAGAATTGCAAGAAACTGCTTATACTATGCATTGGCCTTTACTATGTGTGCATGGATTGTTCTTTTATGACATGCTGATGCATAGGAAGAGAGTTAGACTTCATCATTGCTTGATATATGTTATTTTGTGCTCACTACTAAATTACAAATCATTGTTAATTAAAATTGGCTTTGATATACCTTGGGATCCGGGTGGATCCATTACTTGAGCACTATATGCCTAGCTTAATGGCTTTAAAGAAAGCGCTGCCAGGGAGACAACCCAGAAGTTTTAGAGAGTCATTTATTTCTGCTGAGTGCTTTCATATAGTTTAAAAACAAAAAAGTAAAGAGGGGAACCTAAAACTTTTCAAAAAAGGAAAGTGAAAGTGAGAAAGACAAGCATTGTTGAAGTGGAGAGCTCCTTGAACTTTGTTCATGCTCACGGAAACTTTGTGAATCTTGATTACAGAAAATTTTCATAAAAATAATTATCCCCTTGTATAATTCCATTGTATTATAAAAATAATGTGCTAAGGTTTTCCTTTAGGATGTTTACGATGCTTGTTGGTTTGTATGGTGCAGGACAGAAACTTTGGCTGTAGTGCGCGATTTTACATTTTTAACTGGAAAGTCAAACGGTTCTGATTCCTTTTGCAATGTCTTGTTCCTAAATTTGGTAGAATTTTTTAGGTACCAGAAGTATGGTGGATGTTCAGATTACTACAGACTGTTCTGTTTTTCACAGATTCTGTTTTTGATGCATAGTTTGCTTGTTTTGATGAATCTATCAATTTATATCAGTGGATTAAGCCATGAAAAAGCTATATTACAGTAGACACAATGCAAAAATAAAATTTGAATTGGTTTTCTACAGTACTTAGAGTGGTTATTTGCTTTATTATACTAACGGATCTTACCGAGTTTTCTGTTGAAGTTTTGTGTGGATGAAGTGTCTAATCGAGGATGTCTCGATATGAGGAAAAGGAACAGAGGCAAGAGCTCAAGCTTGGGGATGCCTGAGGCACCCCAAGTAAATATTCAAGGAGACTCAAGCTTCTAAGCTTGGGGATTCCCCGGAAGGCATCCCCTCTTTCTTCAACAAGTATCGGTATGTTTTCGGATTCGTTTCGTTCATGCGATATGTGCAAGTCTTGGAGCGTCTTTTGCATTTAGTTTTCACATTTATTTTATGCACCATGCTGGTATGAGATAGTCCTTGGTTGATTTATAGAATGCTCACTGCACTTCACTTAAATCTTTTGAGTATGGCTTTATAGAATGCTTCACGTGCTTCACTTATATCATTTGAAGTTTGGATTACTTGTTTCCCTTTACATAGAAAACCGCCATTTGTAGAATGCTCTTTTGCTTCATTTATATTTGTTAGAGTGTGGGCATATCTTTTGTAGAAAGAATTAAACTCTCTTGCTTCACTTATATCTATTTAGAGAGATGACAGGAATTGGTCATTCACATGGTTAGTCATAAAATCCTACATAAACTTGTAGATCGCTGAATATGATATGTTTGATTCCTTGCAATAATTTTGCGTTATAAAGATGGCAATATTAGAGTCATGCTAGTGGGTGGTTGTGAATTGTAGAGACACTTGTGTTGAGGTTTGAAAGTCTCGTAGCATGCACGTATGGTAACTGTTGTGTGACAAATTTGAAGCATGGGGTGTTTCTTTGATTGTCTTCCTTATGAGTGGCGGTCGGGGACGAGCGATGGTCTTTTCCTACCAATCTATCCCCCTAGGGGCATGCGTAGTACTACTTTTCTTCGAGGGCTAATAGACTTTTGCAATAAGTATATGAGTTCTTTATGACTAATGTGAGTCCATGGATTATACGCACTTTTACCTTTCCATCATTGCTAGCCTCTTCGGTACTGTGCATTGCCCTTTCTCACCTCGAGAGTTGGTGCAAACTTCGCCGGTGCATCCAAACCCCATGATATGATATGCTCTATCACACATAAGACTCATTATATCTTCCTCAAAACAGCCACCATACCTACCTATCATGGCATTTCCATAGCCATTCCAAGATATATTGCCATGCAACTTTCATCATCATCATATACATGACTTGAGCATTCATTGTCATATTGCTTTGCATGATCATAAGATAGCTAGCATGATGTTTTTATGGCTTGTCCGTTTTTTGATGTCATTGCTATGCTAGATCATTGCACATCCCGGTACACCACCGGAAGCATTCATATAGAGTCATATCTTTGTTCCAGTATCAAGTTGTAATATCGAGTTGTAAGTAAATAAAAGTGTGATGATAATCATTATAGAACATTTCCCCATAAAAAAGAAAAAGAAAAAAAAGAAAAAAAAGGAAAGGCCAAAGAAGCCTAAATAAAAAAGGGGGCCAAAGAAGCCCACCCAAAAAGAAAAAAAGAAAAAAAGGGGGCAATGTTACTATCCTCTTTCCACACTTGTGCTTCAGAGTAGCACCATGTTCTTCATATAGAGAGTCTCCTATGTTATCACTTTCATATACTAGTGGGAATTTTCATTATAGAACTTGGCTTGTATATTCCAACAATGGGCTTCCTCAAATGCCCTAGGTCTTCATGAGGAAGCAAGTTGGATGCACACCCACTTAGTTTCTTTTGTTGAGCTTTCATACACTTATAGCTCTTAGTGCATCTGTTGCATGGCAATCCCTACTCCTCGCATTGACATCAATTGATGGGAATCTCCATAGCCCGTTGATTAGACGCGTCGATGTGAGACTTTCTCCTTTTTTGTATTCTCCACATAACCTCCATCATTATATTCTATTCCACCTATAGTGCTATATCCATGGCTTGCGCTCATGTATTGCGTGTGGGTTGAAAAAGCTGAAGCGCATTAAAAAGTATGAACCAATTGCTCGGCTTGTCATCGGGGTTGTGCATGATGGGGGCATTTTGTGTGACGAAAATGAAGCATGGCCAAACTATATGATTTTGTAGGGATAAGCTTGCTTTGGCCTTGTTGTTTTGAAAAGACATGATTGCTTTATTGGTACGCTTGAAGTATTATTGTTTTTATGTCAAATGATAGACTATTGCTTTGAATCACTCGTGTCTTAATATTCATGCCATGATTAGACATATGATCAAGATTATTCTAGGTAGCATTCCACATCAAAAATTATCTTTTTTATCATTTACCTACTCGAGGAAGAGCAGCAATTAAGCTTGGGGATGCTGATACATCTCCATCGTATCTATAATTTTTGATTGTTCCATGCCAATACTATTCAACTTTTATATACTTTTGGCAACTTTTTATACTATTTTTGGGACTAACATATTGATCCAGTGCCCAGTGCCAGTTCCTGTCTGTTGCATGTTTTTTGTTTCGCAGAAACCCCATATCAAACAGAGTCCAAACGGAATAAAAACGGACGGAGATTTTTTTGGAATATTTATGATTTTTGGGAAGTAAAATCAACGCGAGACAGTGCCTGAGGGGGGCAGGAGATAGGGGGGGCACCCCAGGGAGGCAGGCGCGCCCTGGACTCTCCTGGGCCCCCGCGTTAGGCGGTTGACGCTCTTCTTTTGCCGCAAGAAAGCTAATTTTATAAGAAAGATCTGGGCAAAAGATTCACCCCAATCGGAGTTACGGATCTCCAGAAATAAAAGAAACGGTGAAGGGGCAGAATCTGAGAACGCAGAAACAAAGAGAGACAGAGAGATAGATCCAATCTCGGAGGGGCTCTTGTGTCAGGACCCCGGCTCAATGCCACATCGATCTAGCATATAACACCTCATATCACTTTGCGGCCTCACGCACGGTATTCCCACGGGTGTCGCTTTACCTTTGCCCGGGACCGTTTGCGCCTTTTGGCACACGTATATGGTAGTGTCGCTAGCATCCATATGATAGGGAGCCTGGGCTGACAAGGCTAGTCGTAAACCCAAAGTGGCACAAACTTACAGGGACAGGCATCCATGACCCAGCATCGAACGTGTCGGTCATCAGCGAGTGAATCCAGGCTGTAGCACTGGGCTAGCAGGACTCCGGTGAACCGGGCTGTAGCGGGCTAACAGGACTCCGGTATTCATCGCGTGACATTTCCCCGAAGGGACAGACACAGGAACGAAGAAGGACACATGCCGGCCAGCCTAAGTGTTCCGGAGCAGTAGCAAGCTACCATGGCTCAGTGGAAGCACTAGGAGACATTTCCCGGTAAGAAAGGCTACTAAGGATAAACAACTAGATAGTCAGATCCCACACATACCAAGCATTTCAATAACATACACACAATATGCTCGATATGTGCAAATACAACATGTCATCACAACATGACTCTACAACTCGAGTATCTATTCAATAGGCTCCAAGGAGCGAGATATTACAAACATAGGTCTCATGACCCAACATTCAGAGCATACAAGTCAAAGCACATGCGTGAGCTTAACATGTCTGAGTACAGACATCTACAAATGAAAAAGGCTGAGCAGCCTGGCTATCTACTAGATCCTGCCGAGGGAACAAGATCGTAGCTGAGGTAACAAGCTAAACGTCGAAGTCCACACGGAACTACTAACGAGACCGAAATCTCTCTGCAAAAACATAAAATAGGCAAACGTGAGTACAAATGTACCCAGCAAGAGTTACATCAGAACTAACTACATATGCATCATTATCAACAAAGGGGATGGTGGGGTTTAACTACAGCAAGCCAGCTTTGACTCGGTGGCTATCCTGAACTACTAGTGCAAGTAAATCTTTTGAGGTGGCGCACACGAGTCCACACATTCACCATATCAATACACCACAATGGATCCGCTCCCGTCTCCCTACGAGAACGCCATCCATAGAACTCACGCTTATCTTGCGTATTTTAGAGTATCCACTTCCACTTGTCTATGAGCTGTTATAGGCAACCCAGAAGTCCTTTACCGCGGACACGGCTATTCGAATAGATGATGTTAACCGTGCAGGGGTGTACTTCTTCACACACGCTCTCGCCACTTACCGCCATGTACACGTCATGTATCTCGGCAACCTTCAAGCGGAAGCCTGGCGAGGGTGTCGGCCACGGCCTACCTAAACACTCAAGTCTCTAGTCCAGGTTTATCGCCTATTCAGGTTCCATCCACTGGGAGTCCGGCCCAGGTTTCCACATACGGCCCCGAACGATGTGAGCAGGGTACCCGAGACACCAAACGGGCACCCGGTACATCGTGCCACGGTGTATCTACCGCATCATAGCCCACCCCTAGGGTCAGCGCTACGCACGGCCTCCAACACATATCCTACAAACACCAGAAACTAGTTGCAACTCCTGGACAGAGAACAAGGGTGGTTAAGAAGCCGAGAGAGTCAATTAAGGATCCCAATGTGTGGTAGTAACTGTTCATGGATCACAAACACAGATCTCAGTTCCTGAGGATGGTTTCAATGAGACAACCCACCATGTACTCCTACATGGCCTCTCACTGCTACCTTTACCAAATCGTGTTCACACACTTAGCTCTCAACAGTAGGACATGTTCACACACCTTCGATTCATCCCCGATGAACCAGACCTGACTCAACTCTAAGCAGTAGCAGGCATGACAAACAAGCATGAATGAGTAGGCACAACAGGGCTCAAACAACTCCTACTCATGCTAGTGGGTTTCATCTATTTACTGTGGAATGACAGGTCACGCAGAGGATAAAGGGGTTCAGCTACCGCAGCAAGTAACAAATGAATCGTTGTTGTCCTAATGCAGTAAAAGAGAGCAGGAGTGAGAGAGTGGGATTGTATCGGAATGAACAAGGGGGTTTTGCTTGCCTGGCACTTCTGAAGATAGCATTGAGTCTTCATCAGTGTCAACGATCACAACGTCGGTACAACGTCTACCGAGGGGGAACAACACCAACAAACAGAGAATAAACACGATCAATGCAATGCACACTATGATGCATCCTATGACATGGCAATAAGAATGTGTTTTGGCTAATGCAAGCTAGAACAGATTGAGATGAGTCCATTTGAACCAAAGATTCAAATGCAAACCCATTTTAAGAGGTCATATTAGTGCATTAACTTGTTTCACCTAAACATCAAGGTTAAAGTGTTCTAACATGCCTGAAAATGGTACAGATGGATAGATTGCATTTTTCTAATCATTTTTCATATATAATTTGTTTGATTTGGAGCTACGGTTGATTTTCTATGATTTTTAGAAGTTTTGGTTATTTTCTGGAATTTCCTGTATAAGAATAATTCCAGTAATTGAATTAATGCGTCAGCACTGCGTCAGGGTGACGTCAGCAGTCAACTGGGTCGGCCAGGTCAAACCTGACCTGTGGGACCCACGTGTCAGTGGTTAGTTAACTAACTAAACAGAGTTAGTTAGTGTTAGGTTAAGCACTAATCTAGGTTAATTAGCGCTAAACTAACCTAACTAATAATTAACAAGGGTGGCCCACACGTCAGTGACCTAGGGGGTCAAACTGGGCCCACCCAGTCAACGGTCAGCGGGGTCAAACGCACCAGTGACATGACGCCGACGAGGCCAGACGCGGTGGATGGGCTCGGGTTTGCGTCTCCCGCGACCAAACGGGCAGCCGAGAGCACGCGCGGGGAGCTGGGGCTCGCCCGCATCCAAGGAGGCATGCGGCAGCAGCGGGTACGGCCGGAGCTCGCCGGAAACGAGCTCGGGGCGGCGCCGGTGTTCGGGTGTTTGCGGCTACGGGGCTGCAGTGGCCGTGGTATCGCGTTCGTGGCACCTACAACAGCTACGCGAGGCAGCGAGCATGTTGGACACGACGCCCGAACTAAATGGTTGCCAGAGTCGTGTCGGCGGCGAGTGCAGGCGGCGGCACAGTCGGGCGAGAGGGGCGTGGCGGCTACGGCGTGTAAGAGAGAGAACGAAGAGGGGGAGGATGATCTGAAGCTCACGTAGAACACGACGAGCGAGTCGGTGAGCTCGGGAAGGGGCCGGAGCGAGCGGGGCGGCGGAGGCGATCTCGGTGACCCAAGGAAGAAGAAGGCGTCGGGGGCGGCGCTGCAGGGCGTCCGGCGAGGCTTGGCTCGTCGAGGATGAAGCTGGAGATGATACGGAGCTCGGGGAGGCAGAGATGGAGCGAGGGAGTGGCTATGGGCGCGGGGTTACGGCGGCGCGTCCATGGAGGTTTCGGTCATGGCAGGGAACGGGCGAGGGAGAGGAGTTGGGGGCGAATGGAGGGGTCCATGGGGTCGGGGCGACGACGTGGAGGTCGTCCAAACGTCCAGGGGCGCGGGCGGCAAGCAGGAGGTGGCGTGCGGCGGTGCGCACGCGTTGGGCACGCGCCCGTCGTCCTGGCAAAGGAGGAAGACGACGGGGGAGGTGGCGGTGGTGGGTTGGGCCGGTCAGCTACAGTGCTGGGCCGGTTGGTGGGCTGCACAGGTGAGGCCAGGTAAGATTCTCTCTCTCTCTTTTATTTGTTTCTGTTATCTATTTTTCTTCCTCTGTTTTGATTTAGTTTAGCAACTAAATCATTTTAATAAATTCTGTAGGTTATTATATGGCTTGCTAAAATATATACAAAGCCACTCACAAACTTCCAGAATTATTGGAGTCATATTTAATATATATTAAATATAAATCCAAAGCAAATAGTTATTGGATTAATTCAAATGGCCAAAATAAATATTTCTGTGACTCCAAAAATATTGGTTTGAATTTTACCTCTTACCAATATTTCTATAGAATAACAGGAACATTTTCTTGGACTCATTTGAGAAGATTTAAATGTTGGTTATTTTTAGAGGTTTTCTGAGGCTTTTGAAAATTCCTCAATTCAAGTTTCTGATGGAAGTTAGACATGATGCAACACTCTAAACCATGGGCTAGCTGGGATGTGACAACTCACCCACACTAAACAAGAATCTCGCCCCGAGATTCAAGCATAGGGTAAGATGAACGGGGAACGCAAACTAACACAAACGCAAACTAACACAATCTTCACGATCCAGGTTGCACTTCATAGGAGCATTGTCACGATCACCATCTTTGTTTCGATGTCTTGCTTTGAGAACTCCAACTAACATAACAATGAGAGGAAAGGGAAAACTCTAGAAGGATCGATCTTCTCGAAGATCGAACAACTCAGGATCAACTCATCGAGTGAGACATTGAAACATCTCTCGAGGTGAGACACGGAAGACATCGAGAGGGATGGAAGAACAAACGACGGGGTTTGATTTGGTGGGCAACAATTCCACACTTAGAAAGATGGTGGATGGTGTCAAGGTGGCGAGGAAATAATTGCCATGATCCCGTAACGGGGCACTTTGGAAAAGGTGACTCGTTGAACTGTTCCCTTAAGTGGCGAAAAGAATTACTTTTGATATCTAGATCATTGAAATTCTTTATGCCAACCTAAGGCAATCACAATCGATCATTTGAAGGAGTTCGAAAGAATGACATGCTCGGACTAGAATGGATGACGTGGACTACCTTGTTGAAGACAATGCGATGGATGATTTTGCTTATCATCGGAAATGGATGGGACCCATGGTAGGACCACTTTTGAAGATGATCCTAAACAACAATTACTGAGAGGGCAGCCCATGCGAATTGGCACAATGGCGGTGCAAGCTGGGAACAAAATGCAACTGTTGGGAATGTTCCAACCATCATATCTGCCTGAGATTCAGATCTGATTGGTAATAGGATACTTCAGACTCAGCATGTCTGAAAAGAAAGTTTGCAACACAATTCGACGAGAAGGCGTTGCGAGATTCTCGAGGAATGAACTATGACAGCAAGCTCCAAAACATGATCTGGTTCTGCTAAACACATGTGAACACGCTGTCCCAGACAAGCATGACCACATAGTAGTCTTATGATAAAACACTACCGAGTTCAGGTGGGGAACCATCATCTAGGGTAACGAAGTCTTGTGCATGACCTAGGATTTGCACAACAACTCCTTTTCCTTGAACAAATCAATCAGTGGCTTGGTGTGCTAGGGAATACATATGGAGTGGAGGTAATTAATCTACCAACCCATAGAATACATTCGCTCATGCATAATTGACTTGGGACGGTACCTGAGGAAATAAAAACAATCTTTCTCGAACTCACGGCGGCAACTTGCACCAAATGCACATGGATTCAAGGAAGTCACTTCTACCATCCAAGCATAGGTTTCATGAACGGAACACGAAGGCATTGCTTACAAAGTTTCCAACACTGGGTTGATGTTCAACATGAATCATGGGGGAGACAAAATGCTACTGATGGGCTCAACAACAACTCATCGGAATTTCCATATCACTGGACTTCCACCATCATGTGAACACGGTGATAGCATTGGTCAGACCAAAAGATGTAATGGTGTATGCTCAAGGGATCAACCATGAGTAAGACAATATTACGAACATCGTTGGTTCTGATTTGACTTGACGATAGCCCATACTCAAGTCAAGTTTTGACAAGGCAGTAGATTCAACAACTGATCACGGGGACCAATCGATGGAGATATCATCTTTCTTCAACACACACACACACACAAAAAGATATCCCTTAACATGAACTAAGTCGGACAAGCTTTTATCTTCCAACTCTCCAAGTTGTTGTTTAGCTCAACCAACTAGCCCAGGGGTATCCAACACAGATTCTTGGAGAAAGGGTGGTTCACAAGAAACCAACTTGATCACGAGCTCAACATATCAGTCAGGGAACAACCTGGTAATACTTCCGAGAAGATATTTGGAAAATCACGAACCACCGGTATGTTACTAAGCTCGAGAACAACCTTGCTTTTCAGGGCAAGATGATATGATCAAAAGAGTGAGGGATTGACACAATCCTAACTCATTGATCGAAGAGTGCACCGGAAATAAGGACTAGGTAGCACAGTCTATCTTAGAATGATGATTCAAAAGCCAACACGCTAAGAGTGAGAACATTGTCCATTTACTACCAAGCAACGAGGTTGCTAGGAGTATCGATTTCACACATCACAATTCACTTGTTGGCATTTCGGTTACATCAACACGGAACCGAGGAATGAATAATGGTATCGAGAAGTATCACTACATCAAGAATTCATGAGAAATGATGCAATTCTCATGACAATCCTGACATAAAGAGGGCAATACTTCGGGGTGGAACAGAATCGAAAGCTGGATTGGCATTTTGACCTGCGGAATACAACTACTTTGACCCAATCCTGGATATGGATGAGGTACTGGAGTTTGTTTCTCCTAGTCATTCCAGAATAGAATGGCTTAACGGACCACAAGAATAATAGGCATCGAGGAACGGATGCACGCATACTCTTGATTATCAATTGATAGATGGAGGTCAGAAAACAACTAAAGAGAGACAACTCAAAGGAACATATATCTTTTTGAGTTGTGGATTCATAGATTAGTATGTCGAGCGAAGCTCAACATTTCTTCCGGATAACCCATGCGGAAAGGGTAAAACTGGCATATTCACAATTATGAATGGAGAACTCCTCAAGAGTACTCTGATTGTGACCCTTTGGTTCAGCGAGGAACTTCTGCCATAAGCGGTTCATAGTATTTGGAAGAAGGAAATACCATAGACCTCAAGGACTATCGCAAAGTTACTAATATCCTAAAGGAACTAGCAAACACTATCAACAAGAGGTAAGTAGGGTGAACCTCGGGTTCAAGAACCTAGGAATAGAATACCTACTACTAAATGGCATCACAGGATGCTTTCGTAAACAATGGCCAGAATCATCACACTGGGAACACAAAACATGGCTGGATTACTAGGTGAATCCCTAAAACACCTAGGTTCGTAATAATAGATCCAACATATATGTCGGGGCAGCGGAGTACCTCAATGCGCTAATTTGTGTGATTAATCTGGCCCAAATGAACATTAGAAACGGAGAGAAGGAATTTGCAAATGCATCAGACTATTTAGAAATCTGGGATGACTTGGACAACATAACGGCTATAAATGCTCAAAATGATTTGAGACATCCTGCAAAATAGTGGCATGACCACTCAACATCACAATATCAAGGTTCTTCACTTGTGCTTCAGAGTAGCACCATGTTCTTCATATAGAGAGTCTCCTATGTTATCACTTTCATATACTAGTGGGAATTTTCATTATAGAACTTGGCTTGTATATTCCAATAATGGGCTTCCTCAAATGCCCTAGGTCTTCATGAGGAAGCAAGTTGGATGCACACCCACTTAGTTTCTTCTGTTGAGCTTTCATACACTTATAGCTCTTAATGCATCTGTTGCATGGCAGTCCCTACTCCTCGCATTGACATCAATTGATGGGAATCTCCATAGCCCGTTGATTAGCCGCGTCGATGTGAGACTTTCTCCTTTTTTGTCTTCCCCACATAACCTCCATCATTATATTATATTCCACCTATAGTGCTATATCCATGGCTTGCACTCATGTATTGCGTGTGGGTTGAAAAAGCTGAAGCGCGTTAAAAAGTATGAACCAATTGCTCGGCTTGTCATCGGGGTTGTGCATGATGGGGGCATTTTGTGTGACGAATATGAAGCATGGCCAAACAATAATATTGGCCTTGTTGTTTTGAAAAGACATGATTGCTTTATTGGTACACTTGAAGTATTATTGTTTTTTATGTTAAATGATAGACTATTGCTTTGAATCACTCGTGTCTTAATATTCATGCCATGATTAGACATATGATCAAGATTATTCTAGGTAGCATTCCACATCAAAAATTATCTTTTTTATCATTTACCTACTCGAGGACGAGCAGGAATTAAGCTTGGGGATGCTGATACGTCTCCATCGTATCTATAATTTTTGATTGTTCCATGCCAATATTATTCAACTTTTATATACTTTTGGCAACTTTTTATACTATTTTTTGGGAATAACATATTGATCCAGTGCCCAGTGCCAGTTCCTGTCTGTTGCATGTTTTTTGTTTCGCAGAAACCCCATATCAAACAGATTCCAAACGGAATAAAAACGGACGGAGATTTTTTTGGAATATTTATGATTTTTGGGAAGTAAAATCAACGCGAGACGGTGCCCGAGGGGGCCAGGAGATATGGGGGAGCGCCCCAGGGAGGCAGGTGATCTGTTGTAATATAGCGGGGTTTTTACGCCCCAAACTATGAGTGTCGTGTTCTCCTCAGGGACTAGGCGCCGGCAACTATATTCGGCTAAAGCATGGTAATACAATTTAGATGAAGGGAACAGAAAATAAACCTAAACTAAACAAGGTAGTTCCCTAAGATCGTCGCCAAAGAAAATGTAAAATAAGCAAAGGGGAGGTTCAGATTGTCTATATTGTCTTTTTTGGTGTTTTCCTATTACTTGAGAAACTAAAATGTTGACACAAAAGGGAACAACTGGACATGAACACATATATTTATCTAACAAGCGTAGGACAGAGGGAAGAAACAAGATAATGGACAAGGATGAAAATGCTTCATGTCACAACATATGTTACAGGTACAGAGCTAATACATAGACTGAAAATTGAATGATCACACAACTGACTACCACAGAGAACAATTTCAATACAAAATTAAATCACAAGTAGTAATCTGAATTTATACAAACCACTAACTAACAAATAGGAGACATATATATAATTGTTTCACCTCAACCACACACACATATGTCTTTATAATTCTCAGATGCGTGAGCTAACACATAGACAACAAAAATGAGCAATAATCTGAATATTTCAAGTACTAAACATCTCAAATTACATAAACTTCAGAGAGAACAACAGCAATAGGGAGATGAGTGTGAAGGAGCAGCAGAGACGCAAGAAAAGGAGCAGCAGCAGAGACGTGGGAGAAGAAGCAGTAGAAGCAGCAGGTTCAGAGAAGGAACTGAAGGAGTTGGAGAAGAAGATTAGGAGCAGCAGCAGTTCAGCAGGGGATTCAGAGGAGGAGGAGCAACAAGGTAAGAAGGAGCAGTAGCAGAGAGGAGTGGAAAGCAGCAGGCGTTGAGAGAGAAGGAGGAAGAGATTCAGCAGCAGGAGGTTGTGGGCATCAGCAGCAGCAAGGAGGAGAGAGGCACGCGAGGGGCCAGACGCCCGTCTGGTCGGGCGCGCAAGGTGCGGTGGTGGGATGGCGGTGCTGTGGTGCAGATGGAGTGGTGGATGTTGCTGATGGTATGGCGCGGCGGCGAAGATGTGGATGGGCGGCGCTGGTGGAAGCTGTGTGGTGGCTGAGAGGCGCACCACCACGCCGGCCTGGCCATGGCGGCAGCCGATGGTGGAGAAGAAGGGGAGAGGGAGAGAGATCGGTGGCCAGGCTCGATGGGGATCGGCTGCGCTAGGGATTTTTGATCCCCTCCTCTGTTCTGTCTTTTTTTTACTTTGGCCCTCCTCCTTTCTTCTTTCTTCCCAAGAAGATCCTCCTCTTCTTTTAGTTTGCTCCCCTACATTACTTCTTTCGTTCATGCTCAAGCCTTGACGTATTTCTTTCATGCCCTTCTCTCTTCTCGTTAGCCACATAGTAGAAGTCTTGACGATTATAGTGCCTTTGTGCACTTTTCTGCAAAATAAACAATTCACTAGTCAACATTCTCTTTTTTGATTATCATTTGAATATTCAACAAGTCATAGCAAGAATGGATGGATATATCTCAATAAATGGTGAATTTGTGTGCCCAAATAGTATATAAGAAATGTGCTTATCAAGTTCCCCCACACTTAAATCTTTGCTTGTCCTCAAGCAAAGGAATATGACAAAGGCAAGATAATGAACAGTAAACTGAGTAAGGCATGTCCTGGTAAAATAGATCTCCAAACAAGGCATGCTTCAGACTTAGCTAGTGAAAATTAATGGTTAGGAGTGCTACAAAGCAGTAGGATACTAGTAAGCATGACCATTTTAAACTTTTACAGAGATAAAAGAGGATTAACAAGTTTAAATGATGACTGCGCCAAATAGTTCCTAAAGAGAGCATGATCCCGAGAACAAAAAGAACTAGAATTAAATCTCTTATTAGCAGAAATATGACTATGTGGTTGAACCACTTATGAATTTGAAAGAAACGCACATATTATTTTATTAGTCTCACTGAAGGAACATACCACCGATCCCGAGAACATGGTATACACCTGGCTCGACCAATTATTAGTTTTTTTTGTTTGTCTCCCCAAAGGAACATACCACCGATCCCGAGAACATGGTATACACCTGGTTCGACAATTACATTTTTTATTATTAATTACTGCCCAAGCTAACCCGATTTCACATGCCACCGATCCCGGGAACATGACATGCTACTGTAGGTAGTCAGACTTATTTATTCATATATACTTATCTTAAATGAACAACGCATAAGCACAAAAACAGGAATCATCACTTCTCCATGTCTGGTTCACATGCTACCGATCCAGGGAACATAGCATGCTAATCCATAGTGGTTAGGTGATTGCTCTCAATGGGAACACACTTAGCACAAATTCAGCATCTAAACGTGGTGATCTAGGTGTATCAAGGTAAAAGCAGAAAATGATTAAGTTTTCTAGTATACTAGGGATTTGAGCACTCAAAACTAATAACTTCCACTACTTTCAGCAAAGCAAGCATTGTATAGATCACTAGTTTACCAGGCATTCAACACTCAGTTCACATATTCTCATCAAGCACCATATGTCAAGTAAAATTCAGTGGGGCAACATTTAAGACATGGCTTAAGCAACCCAAATAACATTTGATTTCAGCATGTATCAATGGATGATATACTAGGAATGGGTCATGAAACAGCTCACCGGGTTTTCATAGGAAGTAGCACTCGCTCGATCACCTCACCAACTGCAGCTCCTCTCCTTTTGCTTCTCTATCCTCATGCCTGCTCCAGCTTCTCCCTTCCTCGAGTGTGCCCCCTTGCTTCTCCTCATCCCCATGCTCTGAGTCCACCAGGGTCCCAAGGAATGTCACCTCGAACCTGGTCAGCATGTAATGGATCGTGCACAAGCAAAAACCTGAAAGCACACTCAACAACCAAGCCAATACAAGTGACAGAGAGAATGCCCTCTAAGTCATCGATAGAGTACCCTATCATATAAGTATATCTATTGATCAAATCAGGAACATGTATCAACAACAAGTCACATGGGGCATAGGCAATATCAGCGATATGACATGTCTTGTCCAGAAAGCTAAGATCATACCTGAGATAGTTAGGAAGAAGCTTCAGGACTACCTCAATTGAAGATACCAAGTGAGGTGTGGTAGTAGAAATTTCAACCGGACTCGTGTCAACAAGTGAAATAGTAGAGCTTGGCTCCTTGACATCTGAATCCACCTCACCATACTCAACCATGAAGCTCTCCATCTCAGGCTCAAGTGTTGAGGAAGCAATGCGGCTAACATCATCGAAGGTGAACTTCTCCATATCTGGCTCTAGCAGCACATGATCAATATCAACTAAAGGTGACTCCTCAATATCAAAAACAACTAACTGCAGCTCTGGCTCATCCATGGAAGAATCATCACAATGCAAAACCGAATCTCCAACACTAGTATCCATATGATCTGTAGCGTGTGTGTCAACTAGAATGGTGTCATCATCGTCAAAGATAATCCATGCAAGCTCAATCTTGTCACACTGAGATAGAGGTTCAGGGTTCTGTGTAAGAATTGGTGGCTGAGGTGTAGTGATTTGTTGCAAGCAAACCAATGAATCAGATGTGGGCTTCTTATTGTACCACTGAAGTTGGTGGAAAGCTATGCTCTCAATCAGCAGTAAAGCTTCATCAAGTGTCTTGTTTGAAATAGCTCCACCCGCTGCCATATCGACATAAGCTCGAGTGTTCAAAGTCAATCCTCTATAGAATATCTGCAGCTCTAACCATCTCTCGAGCCCGTGGTTAGGACATCTCCTGAATAAAGCCTTGTATCTCTCCCAAGCATCATACAAGCTCTCGCCTTCACGCTGAACGAAGCTGAGGATCTCATCTCGAATTGCGGACTGCTTGTGTAGTGGGAAATATTTATCCAAGCAAGCTTGTGATATCTCGTTCCAACTGAATGATCTTGATGGCAAGGATCGATACCAAGCACGAGCATCATCCCGGAGAGAGAATGAGAACAGCATGCACTTAATAGCATCTTGAGGAACTCCATGGTACTTGACTGTACCTGAATACTCCATGACTCGGTATAAGTGCTCATAGGGATCCTCAGTGAGCAGACCTCCAAACTGTTGTTGTTGAACCAAAGCAATAAGACCAGGCTTTAGCTCTGCCTCAAAAGACGGCCAAAGTGGCCCTGTGAAATAGCATTGGCTGCTTGGCATCCAAACATCACGAAGCATCGCCATATCTCCACCAAGTGTAACTATCAATCAACCTGCAAATAGATCAGATTTCCTACGCACACTCATAAACAGTAAATACTAGTCAAAATGTTAGTATCCTAATAAGCCGAAGCAACAACAAGGAAAAAATATAAAAGAAACACAGAAAAAGAAATACACGATGAATTAAACACAAAACTAAAATAAACATAGTCTATAGCTAACATAATCGCTCGACGCTAGTCCCCGGCAACGGCGCCAAAATGATCTATTGTAATATAGCGGGGTTTTTACGCCCCAAACTACGAGTGTCGTGTTCTCCTCAGGGACTAGGCGACGGCAACTATATTCGGCTAAAGCATGGTAATACAATTCAGATGAAGGGAACAGAAAATAAACCTAAACTAAACAAGGTAGTTCCCTAAGATCGTCGCCAAAGAAAATGTAAAATAAGCAAAGGGGAGGTTCAGATTGTCTATATTGTCTTTTTTGGTGTTTTCCTATTACTTGAGAAACTAAAATGTTGACACAGAAGGGAACAACTGGACATGAACACATATATTTATCTAACAAGCGTATGACAGAGGGAAGAAACAAGATAATGGACAAGGATGAAAATGCTTCATGTCACAACATATGTTACAGGTACAGAGCTAATACATAGACTGAAAATTGAATGATCACACAACTGACTACCACAGAGAACAATTTCAATACAAAATTAAATCACAAGTAGTAATCTGAATTTATACAAACCACTAACTAACAAATAGGAGACATATATATAATTGTTTCACCTCAACCACACACACATATGTCTTTATAATTCTCAGATGCGTGAGCTAACACATAGACAACAAAAATGAGCAATAATCTGAATATTTCAAGTACTAAACATCTCAAATTACATAAACTTCAGAGAGAACAACAGCAATAGGGAGATGAGTGTGAAGGAGCAGCAGAGACGCAAGAAAAGGAGCAGCAGCAGAGACGTGGGAGAAGAAGCAGTAGAAGCAGCAGGTTCAGAGAAGGAACTGAAGGAGTTGGAGAAGAAGATTAGGAGCAGCAGCAGTTCAGCAGGGGATTCAGAGGAGGAGCAGCAACAAGGGAAGAAGGAGCAGCAGCAGAGAGGAGTGGAGAGCAGCAGGCGTTGAGAGAGAAGGAGGAAGAGATTCAGCAGCAGGAGGTTGCGGGCATCAGCAGCAACAAGGAGGAGAGAGGCACGCGGGGGGCCAGACGCCCGTATGGTCGGGCGCGTGAGGTGCAGTGGTGGGATGGCGGCGCTGTGGTGCAGATGGAGTGGTGGATGTTGCTGATGGTATGGCGCGGCGGCGAAGATGTGGATGGGCGGCGCTGGTGGAAGCTGTGTGGTGGCTGAGAGGCGCACCACCACGCTGGCCTGGCCGTGGCGGCGGCCGATGGTGGAGAAGAAGGGGAGAGGGAGAGAGATCAGTGGCCAGGCTCGATGGGGATCGGCTGCACTAGGGATTTTTGATCCCCTCCTCTGTTCTGTCTTTTTTTTACTTTGGCCCTCCTCCTTTCTTCTGTCTTCCCAAGAAGATCCTCCTCTTCTTTTAATTTGCTCCCCTAAATTACTTCTTTCCTTCACGCTCAAGCCTTGACGTATTTCTTTCATGCCCTTCTCTCTTCTCGTTAGCCACATAGTAGAAGTCTTGACGATTATAGTGCCTTTGCGCACTTTTCTGCAAAATAAATAATTCACTAGTCAACATTCTCTTTTATGATTATCATTCGAATATTCAACAAGTCATAGCAAGAATGGATGGATATATCTCAATAAATGGTGAATTTGTGTGCCCAAATAGTATATAAGAAATGTGCTTATCAGCAGGCGCACCCTGGACTCTCCTGGGCCCCCCGTAAGGCGGTTGACGCTCTTCATTTGCCGCAAGAAAGCTAATTTTATGAGAAAGATCTGGGCAAAAGATTCACCCCAATCAGAGTTACGGATCTCCAGAAATAAACGAAACAGTGAAGGGGCAGAATCTAAGAACGCAGAAACAAAGAGAGACAGAGAGATAGATCCAATCTTGGAGGGGCTCTCGTGTCAGGACCCCGACTCAATGCCACATCGATCTAGCATATAACACCTCATATCACTTTGCGGCCTCACACACGGTATTCCCACGGGTGTCGCTTTACCTTTGCCCAGGACCGTTTGCGCCTTTTGGCACACGTATATGGTAGTGTCGCTAGCATCCATATGATAAGGAGCCCGGGCTGACATGGCTAGTCGTAAACCCAAAGTGGCACAAACTTACAGGGACAGGCATCCATGACCCAGCATCGAACGTGTCGGTCATCAGCGAGTGAATCCAGGCTGTAGCATTGGGCTAGCAGGACTCCGGTGAACCGGGCTGTAGCGGGCTAACAGGACTCCGGTATTCATCGCGTGACATTTCCCCGAAGGGACAGACACAGGAATGAAGAAGGACACATGCCGGCCAGCCTAAGTGTTCCGGAGCAGTAGCAAGCTACCATGGCTCAGTGGAAGCACTAGGAGACATTTCCCGGTAAGAAAGGCTACTAAGGATAAACAGCTAGATAGTGAGATCCCACACATACCAAGCATTTCAATAACATACACACAATATGCTCGATATGTGCAAATACAACATGTCATCACAACATGACTCTACAACTCGAGTATCTATTCAATAGGCTCCAAGGAGCGAGATATTACAAACATAGGTCTCGTGACCCAACATTCAGAGCATACAAGTCAAAGCACATGCGTGAGCTTAACATGTCTGAGTACAGACATCTACAAATGAAAAAGGCTGAGCAGCCTGGCTATCTACTAGATCCTGCCGAGGGCACAAGATCGTAGCTGAGGTAACAAGCTAAACGTCGAAGTCCACGCGGAACTACTAACGAGACCAAAGTCTCTCTGCAAAAACATAAAATAGGCAAACGTGAGTACAAATGTACCCAGCAAGACTTACATCAGAACTAACTACATATGCATCATTATCAACAAAGGGGATGGTGGGGTTTAACTGCAGCAAGCCAACTTTGACTCGGTGGCTATCCTGAACTACTACTGCAAGTAAATCTTTTGAGGTGGCGCACACGAGTCCACATATTCACCATATCAATACACCACTATGGATCCGCTCCCGTCTCCCTACGAGAACGCCATCCATAGCACTCACGCTTATCTTGCGTATTTTAGAGTATCCACTTCCACTTGTCTACGAACTGTTATAGGCAACCCAGAAGTCCTTTACTGCGGACACGGCTATTCGAATAGATGATGTTAACCCTGCAGGGGTGTACTTCTTCACACACGCTCTCGCCACTTACCGCCATGTACACGTCATGTATCTCGGCAACCTTCAAGCGGAAGCCTGGAGAGGGTGTCGGCTACGGCCTACCTAAACACTCAAGTCTCTAGTCCAGGTTTATCGCCTATTCAGGTTCCATCCGCTGGGAGTCCGGCCGAGGTTTCCACATACGTCCCCGAACGATGTGAGCAAGGTTCCCGAGACACCAAACGGGCGCCCGGTACACCGTGCCACGGTGTATCTAGCGCATCATAGCCCACCCCTAGGGTCAGCGCTATGCACGGCCTCCACACATATCCTACAAACACCAGAAACTAGTTGCAACTCCTGGACAGAGAACAAGGGTGGTTAAGAAGCCGAGAGAGTCAATTAAGGATCCCAATGTGTGGTAGTAACTGTTCATGGATCACAAACACAGATCTCAGTTCCTAAGGACGGTTTCAATGAGACAACCCACCATGTACTCCTACATGGCCTCGCACCGCTACCTTTACCAAATCGTGTTCACACACTTAGCTCTCAATAGTAGGACATGTTCACACACCTTCGATTCATCCCCGATGAACCAGACCTGACTCAACTCTAAGCAGTAGTAGGCATGACAAACAAGCATGAATGAGTAGGCACAATAGGGCTCAAACAACTCCTACTCATGCTAGTGGGTTTCATCTATTTACTGTGGAATGACAGGTCATGCATAGGATAAAGGGGTTCAGCTACCGCAGCAAGTAACAGATGAATCATTGTTGTCCTAATGCAGTAAAAGAGAGCAGGAGCAAGAGAGTGGGATTGTATCGGAATGAACAAGGGGGTTTTGCTTGCCTGGCACTTCTGAAGATAGCATTGAGTCTTCATCAGTGTCAACGATCACAACGTCGGTACAACGTCTACCGAGGGGGAACAACACCAACAAACAGAGAAGAAACACGATCAATGCAATGCACAATATGATGCATGCTATGACATGGCAATAAGAATGTGTTTTGGCTAATGCAAGCTAGAACAGATTGAGATGAGTCCATTTGACCCAAAGATTCAAATGCAAACCCATTTTAAGAGGTCATATTAGTGCATTAACTTGTTTCACCTAAACATCAAGGTTAAAGTGTTCTAACATGCATGAAAATGGTACATATGGATAGATTGCATTTTTCTGATCATTTTTCATATATAATTTGTTTGATTTGGATCTATGGTTGATTTTCTATGATTTTTAGAAGTTTCGGTTATTTTCTGGAATTTCCTGTATAAGAATAATTCCAGTAATTGAATTAATGCGTCAGCACTGCGTCAGGGTGACGTCAGCGGTCAACTGGGTCGGCCAGGTCAAACCTGACCTGTGGGACCCACGTGTCAGTGGTTAGTTAACTAACTAAACAGAGTTAGTTGTGTTAGGTTAAGCACTAATCTAGGCTAATTAGTGCTAAACTAACCTAACTAATAATTAACAAGGGTGGCCCACATGTCAGTGACCCAGGGGGTCAAACTGGGCCCACCCAGTCAACGGTAAGCGGGGTCAAACACACCAGCAACATGACGCCGGCGAGGCCAGACGCGGTGGAGGGGCTCGGGTTTGCGTCTCCGGCGACCAAACGGGCGGCCGAGAGCACGCGCGGGGAGATGGGGCTCGCCCGCATCCAGGGAGGCATGCGGCAGCAGCGGGTACGGCCGGAGCTCACCGGAAACGAGCTCGGGGCGGCGCCGGCGTTCGGGTGTTTGTGGCTACGGGGCTGCAGTGGCCGTTGTATCGCGTTCGTGGCACCTACAGCAGCTACGCGAGGCGGCGAGCATGTTGGACACGACACCCGGACTAAATGGTCGCCGGAGTCGTGTCGGCGGCGAGTGCAGGCGGCGGAGCAGTCGGGCGAGAGGGGCGTGGCGGCTACGGCGTGCAAGGGAGAGAACGGAGAGGGGGAGGATGATGAGAAGCTCACGTAGAACATGACGAGCGAGTCGGTGAGCTCGGGGAGGGGCCGGAGCGAGCGGGGCGGCGGAGGCAATCTCGGTGACCCGAGGAAGAAGAAGGCATCGGGGGCGGCGCTGCAGGGCGTCCGGCGAGGCTTGGCTCGTCGAGGATGAAGCTGGAGATGATACAGAGCTCGGGGAGGCAGAGATGGAGCGAGGGAGTGGGTATGGGCGCGGGGTTACGGCGGCGCATCCATGGAGGTTTCAACCATGGCGGGGAACGGGCGAGGGAGAGGAGTTGGGGGCGAATGGAGGGGTCCATGGGGTCGGGGCGATGACGTGGAGGTCGTCCAGACTCCCAGGGGCGCGGGCGGCAAGTAGGAGGTGGCGTGTGGCGGTGCGCACGCGTCGGGCATGCGCCCGTCCTCCTGGCAAAGGAGGAAGACGACAGGGGAGGTGGCGGTGGTGGGCTGGGTCGGTCAGCTATAGTGCTGGGCTGGTTGGTGGGCTGCACAGGTGAGGCCAGGTAAGATTCTCTCTCTCTTTTATTTGTTTCTGTTATCTATTTTTCTTCCTCTGTTTTGATTTAGTTTAGCAACTAAATCATTTTAATAAATTCTATAGGTTATTATATGGCTTGCTAAAATATATACAAAGCCACTCACAAACTTCCAGAATTATTGGAGTCATATTTAATATATATTAAATATAAATCCAAAGCAAATAGTTATTGGATTAATTCAAATGGCCAAAATAAATATTTCTGTGACTCCAAAAATATTGGTTTGAATTTTACCTCTTACCAATATTTCTATAGAATAACAGGAACATTTTCTTGGACTCATTTGAGAAGATTTAAATATTTGTTATTTTTAGAGGTTTTCTGAGGCTTTTGAAAATTCCTCAATTCAAGTTTCTGATGGAAGGTAGACATGATGCAACACTCTAAACCATGGACTAGCTGGGATGTGACATCTCACCCCTCCCACGCCATGGGAGCTAAGGACCAGAGGGGAAACCCTTCTCCCATCTAGGGAGTAGGTCAAGGAAGAAGAAGAAGAAGGGGGCCTCTCTCCCCCTTGCTTCTGGTGGCGGCGGAGCGCTGCCAGGGGCCATCATCATCACCGTGATCTTCACCAACACCTCCATCATCTTCACCAACATTTCCATCACCTTCCCCCATCTATATCCAGCGGTCCACTCTCCCGCAACCCGCTGTACCCTCTACTTGAACATGGTGCTTTATGCTTCATATTATTATCCAATGTTGTGTTGCCATCCTATGATGTCTGAGTAGATTTCCATTGTCCTATCGGTGATTGATGAATTGCTATGATTGGTTTGAGTTGCATGTTTTATTATTGGTTCTGTCCTATGGTGCCCTCCGTGTTGCGCAAGTGTGGAGGATTCCTACTGTAGGGTGTTGCAATGCGTTCATGATTCGCTTATAGTGGGTTGCGTGAGTGACTGAAACACAAACCCGAGTAAGGGGATTGTTGCGTATGGGATAAAGGGGACTTGATACTTTAATGCTATGGTTGGATTTTACCTTAATGAATCTTTAGTAGTTGCGGATGCTTGCTAGAGTTCCAATCATAAGTGCATATGATCCAAGTAGAGAAAGTATGTTAGCTTATGCCTCTCCTTGAAATAGAATTGCAATAGTGATTACCGGTCTAGTAACATAGTCAATTGCTTAGGGACAATTTCACAACTCTTACCACCACTTTTCCACACTCGCTATACTTACTTTATTGCATCTTTATCTAAACAGCCCCTAGTTTATATTTACGTGCTCTTTATTATCTTGCAAACCTATCCAACAACACCTACAAAGTACTTCTAGTTTCATACTTGTTCTAGGTAAAGCGAACGTCAAGCGTGCGTAGAGTCGTATCAGTGGCCGATAGGACTTGAGAGAGTATTTGTTCTACCTTTAGCTCCTCGTTGGGTTCGACACTCTTACTTATCGAAAGAGGCTACAACTATCCCATATACTTGCGGGTTATCAGTTTCCAGCCCGTCCTATATTCTGGCCCATTAACGACCCATTATGCATGTGACAGAATTAAACCTTTGCTGTCCTACTGCCTGTTAATGGCCCGTTACCGTGCTGAGCCGATACCAATTACGCCCGATTACGGCCCATGTAGACCCATTTATCCGACGGCCCGAGGCCCATCGATTACAGACCCATTTATCGACGGTCCGTAGGAGACTCATGGATCCTACGGCCCGTATATGGCCCATGGTAGTTGCGGCCACTAGAAAACCAGGGAAAAAGAAGACTAGGAAATAAATAAGGCCGAAACTAACGCTAGGCTATTAAGGCGATTGCACAGATTACATCCACTCGGCATCAAAGATCGCCACCAGTGCAAATATAGGGAACACCCTACACAATACAAAAATGGCTTGTTGTTTTCTTCAGCCGGTGGCTGCACGTTAAGAATAAATTTTTTATCGCACCAAAACAAATTACAACTATATAACAAAAGGAAGGTTGGCATAAAAATTAACAGTCTAGCAGATAAATGCACCACCAGAAGTTCAGAAGCTCAGTTCATTTGACCTGACTGTTACGTTTTCATGCTGTATTGTCCGATGGAGCACCATAACCCTCGCCTTCATTTCCCATAGGCTCCTGAACAACATAGCAAATGTCTGATAGTCTGGTTTCAAAACCATGCATATCTTGATGACATCTAACAATGTCTCTCCTTGTTTCACAAAGGGTCTATGTTAGGGAATGGACTTGTGTCTGGAGCGCGGATACAACATTGCTTTGAGGTTGCATATCTTGATCATGAGGCAGTTTGGATGATATTGCCTTAACAAACAACCCAGTATTATGCAGGAACGTGCTTTTGGCACTTTTAGTGGACATGTATTGACCCACTGCAGCAAGAGCTGATATTGCGGTTATAGTTGCCTCGCCACCTTCAGAAGGTGGCGGTTCCACCATTTTTTCCATAGCTTGCTGAAAAGTTGAGGTTTTACATTAGTAGTACCAGAACAGAAGATATTAAGGAGGCAGCAAAACCAAACAAAATAGCTTTGGTCTATATACAGAACTTATTCTGGTGAACCCATGTAAAATACTAGTTGTATTTTATTGCAAAGTACATAACAAAACCAGGTTCCAAACATATGACCATGTACCATCTCTAATGTATTGTCTATTTCTTCACATTGTATTGAGGGCTAAGGATAAAGAGACGAAGTTTATAATACGGTAAGCATAGTATGACATCATTCATATCACAAAACAACTAAGAACAGACAAACAGGCAATTGTAACATTGTGTGGGCAAGTCCAACACGGAACTAGATTACCGGTCAAGATCAAAGGAACATCACTCCTCTCTTTTAAACCTTGTAAGGTGCAATGATACGCTAAGACAATTGTGTATAAAATTGAAAAGAGTAATAGACATTGGCTGCAAACCATGCAGTTCAAGGCACAAGTTAGAGTAAGTAGTAGTTAAAAGGCATGAGGATTAAGGACTTACAACAGCAGCTTTGACTGGTGTAGTCATGCCCTTCTTCTTGCTGGTGTGACAGTCCTTGAAGATCTCCATAGTATTTGGTTCAGGTACTTTTTGGTCCTTGCGGGCTTTCCCTGCATTTCGAACAAGTCAATATAGATCTGATAATATGGTACAGTGAAAAGAGTGAAACAACAGCTAATTACAAGAGCCTCGCAGTGTGCAATATAGCTACGAGATCCTGTCGTCTGTTGGAATTTCACTTTCGTACGGTTGGCCTTATTCTTTGAACAGTTCACCTACAAGAAGATAGATATGCGTGGCACATGCATAAATAGGACTTCAACATGTGATCTGATCACATATATATAATGTACCTGATACTTCGGATCAGACCAGTGTTTAACAAGGCCCCTCCAGTCTTCATCCGATATATTTTCCACTGGAGATGTTTGGGAAAGTTCACTGTTAGCCTTGCCTTCAAAGTGAGTTTTCCTCGAGTTATACCGATACTGTCACAGAGCAGACTTGAAAACATGGGTGCAAGCTTGTCTGGTTGCATCATCTTGGCTATCCAACTTGAACCTCATCTGTTGAAAATTATGGGAGTCTCATTATCAACAACCTAGAAAGTATGGGACAGAGCAAGATGATATTACTAGTTTCCATACATAACCATACTTATAGATAAATGGTTGAGGAAGGTGTTGAACTGGGTTTCGTCTTTGTCATTCCTGTACTGATCCATGTTGGGAGGATACGTACATGACACCTAACGGCAACCGCTGCCTCTGATACTAACTTGGGTGACTTTGTAGCATCACGTGGCCTTTTTAAACCTGCCTCAAAATGGACCTCCATTCTTCCTCCTAACCTATCGAGCATTATCCCTGATGTTTGTTTCCTCTTGCGCCTAGGTGCTAGTCCAACAATGAACATAGGAAGTGTTAGTGTACATCAAACTGTGAGACTACATATAAAGAAGCATGCAACTCTATCTTGACTCTAGCAACTATCTTCGTGCTGTTGAAGCTCACAATGTTCATCTGATATTGCCAACTCATCTTGTGTCAAGAGTGCTTGGGAAGTAGTGTCAGGTGGCAAGGGGGCTTGGGAACGTGCTGCTAGCTCAGTTGATGCACGAGTAAGTCGTGGAGCTGGTAGTACTGTGGTAGGTGTTGCAAGAACTAGGGCCGTCTCTGCTTGTTTGGTGGCAGCTATTTGTTTCTGTTTGGCTTTTTTTGCAACTCGTGTAGCATGGGATGTCGTGTTTGTAGAATTTTCCGCTGGACTTTGACCTTCTATTGCACCATCAGTACTAGCAGAATCTGCAGGATTCATCCCTTCTCATTCCTTGCCATTATGTGTTTCTTCCTCTTTCTCTGTGCCATGTTAAGTCAAACCGACAAGAAAAACGAATAACAATTTAGTTCTTCAGAACAAATTGATGCGTCATGCAGACGAACTGAACTTTGATGTTAGACAACCACATGATAGGAGGATGTAATATGTATGAAAAATAGGACGGAAGAGATAACCAGAACTATGATGTGTAAACTAAGAAGAAGACATTTCACCAAATTAGAAGCAATGCAATGGAAGGTAGACACCATATGAAAGATGCTACAAATATCGCTCTGCCAAGTTAACAGTGTCTCATCATAAATGGCATTTAAACAAATGTGAAGCAGTACAAGAAATAAATCATATGCAAGATGCAAACAACATCACACTACCATGTTAGAGGTCTCTTGTCATTAGTGCCATTGCATATTCACAACTTATGATGTGTAAACTAAGGAGAGGGCATTTCAACAAATTAGAAGCAATGAAAGCTAGACACCATATGAAAGATGCAACGAATATCACTCTACCAAGTTAAAATTGTCTCGTCATAAGTGCCATTTCAACAAATTAGTAGTACAAGCTAGAAAAGAATGTGAGATGTAACCTATATCACACTCCAAAGTCAAACGTGTCTTATGATAAGTGATTGTTGCAGGTTACACAACAGTAGTAATTTGATGTAAGAACATGGTGTGATAGACAGATATTGTATGTTCAAGAAATAGGAACACGTGTCTTATTCAAGTATAATGTGTAAAGTAAGCAGATGGAATTCAACAAAATTAGAAGCCATACAAGCTAGACATTACACATAACATGCAACCACATATAACAGTGCCAAGTTAGAGAGAGCACCGGTGATGCTGCACTAGGGGAGATGTGCTCATCATAAACACAGCTTTGTTGAGTGTCTATGTTGGAAATATGCCCTAGAGGCAATAATAAATTAGTTATTATTATTATATTTCCTTGTTCATGATAATCATTTATTATCCATGCTGTAATTGTATTGAAAGGAAACTCAGATACATGTGTGGATACATAGACAACACCATGTCCCTAGTAAGCCTCTAGTTGACTAGCTCGTTGATCACTAGATGGTTACGGTTTCCTGACCATGGACATTGGATGTCGTTGATAACGGGATCACATCATTAGGAGAATGATGTGATGGACAAGACCCAATCCTAAGCCTAGCACAAAGATCGTGTAGTTCGTATGCTAAAGCTTTTCTAATGTCAAGTATCATTTCCTTAGACCATGAGATTGTGCAACTCCCGGATACTGTAGGAATGCTTTGGGTGTACCAAACGTCACAACGTAACTGGGTGGCTATAAAGGTGCACTACAGGTATCTCTGAAAGTGTCTGTTGGGTTGGCACAAATCGAGACTGGGATTCGTCACTCCGTGTAAACGGAGAGGTATCTCTGGGCCCACTCGATAGGACATCATCAAAATGTGCACAATGTGTCCAAGGGGTTGATCACGGGATGATGTGTTACGGAACGAGTAAAGAGACTTGCCGGTAACGAGATTGAACAAGGTATCGGTATACCGACGATCGAATCTCGAGCAAGTACAATACCGCTAGACAAAGGGAATTGTATACGGGATCGATTGAGTCCTTGACATTGTGGTTCATCCGATGAGATCATCGTGGAACATGTGGGAGCCAACATGGGTATCCAGATCCCGCTGTTGGTTATTGACCGGAGAACGTCTCGGTCATGTCTGCATGGTTCCCGAATCCGTAGGGTCTACACACTTAAGGTTCGATGACGCTAGGGTTATAAAGGAAGTTTGTATGTGGTTACCGAATGTTGTTCGGAGTCCCGGATGAGATGCCGGAAGTCACGAGGAGTTCCGGAATGGTTCGGAGGTAAAGATTTATATATGGGAAGTCCTGTTTTGGTCACCGGAAAAGTTTTGGGTTTTTTCGGTAACGTACCGGGACCACCGAGAGGGTCTCGGGGGTCCACCAAGTGGGGCCACCAACCCCGGAGGGCTGCATGGGCCAAGTGTGGGAGGGGACCAGCCCCAGGTGGGCTGGTTAGCCCCCCACAAGGGGCCCAAGGCGTAGGGAAGAGTGGGAGGGGGCAAACCCTATGGCCCACCCCAGGTGCGCCTCCCCTCTCTCCCCCTCTGGCCGCCACCCAGATGGGATCTGGGGGCTGCCGCCACCCCTGTGGAGGGAACCCTAGAGGGGGCGCAGCCCCCTCCCCTCCCCCTATAAATACATGAGGTCTGGGGGCTGCCCAACACACGAGTTTCTCCCCGTATTGGCGCAGCCCTACCTCTCTTACTCCTCCTCTCCCCCGGTGCTTGGCGAAGCCCTGCAGGATTGCCACGCTCCTCCACCACCACCATGCCGTTGTGCTTCTGCTGGATGGAGTTTTCCTAAACCTCTCCCTCTCTCCTTGCTGGATCAAGGCATGGGAGACGTCACCGGGCTGTACGTGTGTTGAACGCGGAGGTGCCGTCCGTTTGGCACTAGGATCTCCGGTGATTTGGATCACGACGAGTACGACTCCTTCAACCCCATTCTCTTGAACGCTTCTGCTTAGCGATCTACAAGGGTATGTAGATGCACTCTCCTTCCCCTTGTTGCTGGTTTCTCTATAGATAGATCTTGGTGACACGTAGGAAAATTTTGAATTTCTGTTACATTCCCCAACAGTGGCATCATGAGCTAGGTCTATTGCGTAGATTCTTTGCACGAGTAGAACACAAAGTAGTTGTGGGCGTTGATTTTGTTCAATATGCTTACCGTTACTAGTCCAATCTTGTTTTGACGGTATTGTGGGATGAAGCGGCCCGGACCGACCTTACACGTACACTTACGTGAGACAGGTTCCACCGACTGACATGCACTTGGTGCATAAGGTGGCTAGCGGGTGCCAGTCTCTCCCACTTTAGTCAAAATGGATTCGATGTAAAGGGTCCTTATGAAGGGTAAATAGCAATTGGCATATCACGTTGTGGTTTTGTGTAGGTAAGAAACGTTCTTGCTAGAAATCCATAGCAGCCACGTAAAACATGCAAACAACAATTAGAGGACGTCTAACTTGTTTTTGCAGGGTATGCTATGTGATGTGATATGTCCAAGAAGAATGTGATGAATGATATGTGATGTATGAGATTGATCATGTTCTTGTAATAGGAATCACGACTTGCATGTCGATGAGTATGACAACTGGCAGGAGCCATAGGAGTTGTCTTAATTTATTGTATGACCTGTGTGTCATTGAACAACACCATGTAATTACTTTACTTTATTGCTAACCGGTAGCCATAGTAGTAGAAGTAATAGTTGGCGAGACAACTTCATGAAGACACGATGATGAAGATCATGATGATGGAGATCATGGTGTCATGCCGGTGACGATGATGATCATGGAGCCCCGAAGATGGAGATCAAAACGAGCAAAAATGATATTGGCCATATCATGTCACTATGTGATTGCATGTGATGTTTATCATGTTTATGCATCTTGTTTGCTTAGAACGATGGTAGTAAATAAGATGATCCCTTATTAAAATTTCAAGAAAGTGTTTCCCCTAACTGTGCACCGTTGCGAAAGTTCGTCGTTTCGAAGCACCACGTGATGATCGGGTGTGATAGATTCTTACGTTCACATACAACGGGTGTAAGCCAGATTTACACACGCGAAACACTTAGATTAACTTGACGAGCCTAGCATGTACAGACATGGCCTCGGAACACAAGAGACCGAAAGGTTGAGCATGAGTCGTATAGTAGATACGATCAACATGAAGATGTTCACCGATGATGACTAGTCCGTCTCACGTGATGATCGGACACGGTCTAGTTGACTCGGATCATGTAATCACTTAGATGACTAGAGGGATGTCTATCTGAGTGGGAGTTCATGAGATGAACTTAATTATCCTGAACATAGTCAAAAGATCTTTGCAAATTATGCCGTAAGCTTGCGTTTTAGTTCCACTGTTTAGATATGTTCCTAGAGAAAATATAGTTGAAAGTTGACAGTAGCGATTATGCGGACAGTAGACAGCTTATGTCCTTAATGCACCGCCCAATGTGCTGAACCGCAAACGTCGTCTGTGGATGTTGCGAACATCAGACATACACGTTTTGATAACTACGTGATAGTTCAGTTAAACGGTTTAGAGTTGAGGCACCAAAGATGTTTTCGAAACGTCACGGAACATATGAGATGTTTCGAGGGCTGAAATTGGGATTTCAGGCTCGTGCCCACGTCAAGAGGTATAAGACCTCGATGATTTTTCTTAGCCTGCAAACTAAGGGAGAAAAGCTCAATCTGAGCTTGTGCTCAGATTGTCTGAGTGCAACAATTACTTGAATCGAGTGGGAGTTGATCTTCCAGATGAGATAATGATGTTTCTCTAAAGTCATTGCCACCAAGCCGCTAGAGCTTCGTGATGAACTATAACATATCAGGGATAGATATGATGATCCTTGAGGTATTCGCGATGTTTGACACCGCGAAAGTAGAAATCAAGAAGGAGCATCAATTGTTGATGGTTGGTGAAACCACTAGTTTCAAGAAGGGCAAGGGCAAGAAGGGGAACTTCATGAAACGGCAAATCAGTTGCTGCTCCAGTGAAGAAACCCAAGGTTGAACCCAAACCCGAGACTAAGTGCTTCTGTAATAAGGGGAACAGCCACTAGAGCAGAATTACCCTAGATACTTGGTAGATAAGAAGGCTGGCAAGGTTGATAGAAGTATATTGGATATACATTATGTTAATGTGTACTTTACTAGTACTCCTAGTAGCACTAGGGTATTAGATACCGGTTCGGTTGCTAAGTGTTAGTAACTCGAAATAAAAGCTATGGAATAAACGGAGACTAGCTAAAGGTGAGCTGACGATATGTGTTGGAAGTGTTTCCAAGGTTGATGTGATCAAGCATCGCATGCTCCCTCTACCATCGAGATTGGTGTTAAAACTAAATAATTGTTATTTGGTGTTTGCGTTGAGCATAGACATGATTGGATTATGTCCATCGCAATATGGTTATTCATTAAAGAGAATAATGGTTACTCTGTTTATTTGAATAATACCTTCAATGGTCTTGCACCTAAAAGGATGGTTTATTGAATCTCGATCGTAGTGATACACATTTTCATGCCAAAAGATATAAGATAGTAATGATAGTACCACTTACTTGTGGCAATGCCATGTAAGTCATATTGGTGTAAAACGCATGAAGAAGCTCCATGTTGATGGATCTTTGGACTCACTCATTTTTGAAAAGTTTGAGACATGCGAACCATGTCTATTGGTGTATACGCATGAAGAAACTCCATGCAGATGGATCGTTTGGACACACTTGATTTTGAATCAATTGAGATATGCAAATCATACCACATGGGCAAGATGACTGAAAAGCCTCGTTTTCAGTAAGATGGAACAAGACAGCAACTTGGTGGAAGTAACACATTTTGATGTGTGCAGTCCAATGAGTGCTGAGGCATGCAGTGAATATCGTTATGTTCTTACTTCACAGATGATTCGAGTAGATGTTGAGTATATTTACTTGATGAAACACAAGTCTGAATTATTGAATGGTTCAAGTAATTTTAGAGTTAAGATCATTGTGACAAGAGGATAAAATGTCTATGATATGATCATAGAGATGAGTATCTGAGTTACAAGCTTTGGCACGCAATTAAGACATTGTGGAAATTGTTTCACAATTAATACCGCCTGGAACACCATAGTGTGATGGTGTGTCCGAACATCATAGTTGCACCCTATAGGATATGGTGCGTACCATGATGTCTCTTATCGAATTACCACTATCGTTCATGGGTCAGGCATTAGAGACAACGACACTCACTTTAATAGGGCACCACGTAATTCCGTTGAGACGACACCATTTGAACTATGGTTTGGAGAAACCTAAGTTGTCGTTTCTTAAAAGTTTGGGGCTGCGATGCTTGTGTGAAAAAGTTTCAGGTTGATAAGCTCGAACCCAAAGCGGATAAAATGCATCTTCATAGGATACCCAAAATGGTTGGGTATACCTCCTATCTCAGATCCGGAAGCAAAAGGGGTTGTTTCTTGAATCGGGTCCTTTCTCGAGGAAAGGTTTGTCTCGAAAGAATTGAGTGGGAGGATGGTGGAGACTTGATGAGGTTATTGAACCGTCACTTCAACTAGTGTGTAGCAGGACACAGGAAGTTGTTCCCGTGGCGCCTACACCAATTGAAGTAGAAGCTTATGATAGTGATCATGAAGTTTCGGATCAAGTCACTACCGTACCTCGTAGGGTGACAAGGATGCGTACTACTTCAGAGTGGTACGCAATCCTGTCTTAGAGGTCATGTTGCTAGACAAAAATGAACCTACGAGCTATGGAGAAGCGATGGTGGGCCCGGATTCCGACGAATGGCTCGAGGCCATAAAATCCAAGAAAGGATCCATGACTTTGGAAGAAATACTTGATGGTCGTAAGGCCATTGGGTACAGATGGATTTTAAAAGGAAGACAGACAATGATGGTAAGAATCACCATTAAGAAAGCTCGACTTGTCGTTAAGATGTTTTCCGACAAGTTCAAGGAGTTGACTACGGTGAGGCTTTCTCACTCGTAGCGATGCTAAGAGTCTGTTGGAATTGGATTAGCAGTTACTGCATTATTTATGAAATCTTGCAGATAGAATGTCAAATAACCATTGTTTCCTCGACAGTTTTCTTGAGGAAAGGTTGTATGTGATACAACCAGAAGGTTTGACAATCCTGAAGAACGCTAACAAATATGCAAAACTCCAACAATCCTTCTAAGGACTGGATTAAGCATCTTGGAGTTGGAATGTGCGCTTTGATGAGATGATCAAATATTTTGGGTTTATACAAAGTTTATGAGGAACTTGTATTTCCAAAGAAGTGAGTGGGAGCACTATAGAATTTCTGATGAGTATATGTTGTTGACATATTGTTGATCAGAAATGATGTAGAATTTCTGGAAAGCATATGGGGTTACTTGAAAAGTGTTTTTTCAATGGAGAACCTGGATTAAGCTACTTGAACATTGAGCATCAACATCTATGAGGATAGATCAAAAACGCTAAATGGTACTTTCAAATGAGCACATACCTTGACATGATCTTGAAGGTGTTCAAGATGGATCAGTCAAAGAAGGAGTTCTTGCCTGAGTTGTAAGGTATGAAGTTAAGAGTTAAAGCTCGACCATGGAAGAAGAGAGACAAAGGACGAAGGTCGTCCCCTATGCTTCAGACGTAGGCTCTATAGTATGCTATGCTGTGTACCGCACCGGAAGTGTGCCTTGCCATGAATCAGTCAAGGGGTACAAGAATGATCCAGGAATAGATCATTGGACAACGGTCAAAATTATCCTTAGAGGGATAAGGAAATGTTTCTCGATTATGGAGGTGATAAAGAGTTTGGCATAAAGGGTTACGTCGATGCAAGCTTTAGCACCTATCCGAATGACTCTAAATAGCAAACCGGATACGTATAATGGAGCAACCATTTGGAATAGCTTCAAGTGGAACGTGGAAGCAGCATTTACAATATGACATAGAGAATTACGAAGTACATACGGATCTGAATACTGCAGACCCGTTGACTAAAACTTCTCTCACAAGGAAAACATGATCAAACCCCAGAACTCATTGAGTCTTAATCACATGGTGATGTGAACTAGTTTAGTGACACTAGTAAACTCTTTGGATGTTGGTCACATGGCGATGTGACCTATCAGTGTTAATCACATAAGCGATGTGAACTAGATTATTGACTCTAGTGCAAGTGGGAGACTGTTGGAAATATGCCCTAGAGGCAATAATAAATTAGTTATTATTATTATATTTCCTTGTTCATGATAATCGTTTATTATCCATGTTGTAATTGTATTGAAAGGAAACTCAGATACATGTGTGGATACATAGACAACACCATGTCCCTAGTAAGCCTGTAGTTGACTAGCTCATTGATCAATAGATGGATACGGTTTCCTGACCATGGACATTGGATGTCGTTGATAACGGGATCACATCATTAGGAGAATGATGTGATGGACAAGACCCAATCCTAAGCCTAGCACAAAGATCGTGTAGTTCGTATGCTAAAGCTTTTCTAATGTCAAGTATCATTTCCTTAGACCATGAGATTGTGCAACTCCCGGATACTGTAGGAATGCTTTGGGTGTACCAAACGTCACAACGTAACTGGGTGGCTATTAAGGTGCACTACAGGTATCTCCGAAAGTGTCTGTTGGGTTGGCACGAATCGAGAGTGGGATTTGTCACTCCGTGTAAACGGAGAGGTATCTCTGGGCCCACTCGGTAGGACATCATCATAATGTGCACAATGTGACCAAGGGGTTGATCACGGGATGATGTGTTACGGAACGAGTAAAGAGACTTGCCGGTAACGAGATTGAACAAGGTATCGGTATACCGATGATTCGAATCTCGGGCAAGTACAATACCGCTAGACAAAGGGAATTGTATACGAGATCTATTGAGTCCTTGACATCGTGGTTCATCTAATGAGATCATCGTGGAACATGTGGGAGCCACCATGGGTATCCAGATCCCGCTGTTGGTTATTGACTGGAGAACGTCTCGGTCATGTCTGCATGGTTCCCGAACCCGTAGGGTCTACACACTTAAGGTTCGATGATGCTTCTATGTGTTGGGGAATCATCTTGGGGGTGTGGAGGAGTAGAAACTGTAGAGGCCCTCTATTCGGAAGGAGCACCTTTATCCGCTGCTTCCTTCTGCTTTATTGATTTTGAATTGTCAAGTAAAACCGACCAGAAAAAGCAATAAAATTCTCTCTTCAGAACTCATTCATGCATGATACTGACAATCACTACTTTGATGTAAGGCAAACACATGATACCAGGATGGAATATGTACGAAAAACAGGATGGCATGGCATGTTCACAACTATTTGTGTAAACTAAGAAGAAACCATTCCAGCAAATAAGAAGCAATGCAAGCTAGACACCACATGAAAGATGCAACCAATATGACTCTGCCAAGTTAAAAGCGTCCCATCATAAATGGATTTTCAACAAATTAGAAGCAGCGCATGCCATAAATCATATGAAAGATGCAACTAATATCGCACTGCATATACTAAAGGTGTCTCGTCATGTTGATTGATGTGAGATACAAAAAAAACAATATTTTTATGTAAGGACATGCTTAATAGACAGATGTACTATGTACTAAATACAGGAAGGCATGTCACATTAACATGTATAATGTATAAGATAAGCACACTAGCACATGCAGTTTAACCAGATTGGAAGAATTACAATCTAGACACCATATGCAACATGCAACCACATATCACGCTGCCAAGTTAGAGAAAGCACCTGCGATGCTAGTGTAGGGGAAATGATGTAATCAACTACAGAGCTGCGTTCACTATCTTCATCTAGCATTTCTGTTTCTTGAGAATCATGTCGGGAGGCTGATGTTGCATTCTTTAAATGAGGAGTAGTCCCCTTGCCTGCCTGCCTCGTCATAAGTGATTGATGAGGGATACACAAGAACATTAGTTTGATGTAAGAACACGGTTAATACACAAATGTACTAGTATGTACCAAAAACAGAAAGGCATGTCATATTCAAAGGTATAATGTGTAAGCTAAGCAGATGCAATTTAACCAAATTGGAAGCAATACAAGCTAGACATCTGGCTGGAGTGGTGAGCATGATCATCTAGGACCTGAGAGCCTGGTGGGAGGCGGGCTGCTTCGCCACCATCGTAGCTTTTTACTTGGCTTCCAGGTGATGCCTATCTTTGCTGGGCTTGTCACTGGCTCGGCCAGTGCCCTGACTAGCTATTTGTCTTCTGGTGCTCACGGGATGGTGGTTCATGTAAAAAAATATCTTTCCCTATCTTAGCGACTTCGTCCTTTCGAATACAAGCTAGACACCATATGGAACATGCAACCACATTGACACCGTGAAGTTAAAGCAAGCACCTGGGATGGTGGTTCATTGTGAGCGAGGTCATCAACTCCAGAGCTACATTTACCGTCTCCATCTGCTGACACTGCACCCTTTATAGCGCTGTAACATGTCGTGCATACCCACGAAGAAAGCTGGTGCAACTTCTCTCTTTTCTTTGCCGCTTCTCTTTCGGCAGACTCTGAAATACCCTTGCATAAAAACACAATAGTGAGAGTATGGGTGAAGTGTGTGTAGAACTAGTGCATTGTAAAAGTAGCAGATAGCAGGTGGCTGAAAAATAAATGACAGGAGACATATGATAGCTCTACAACATTGCATGGCAAACAAAATTAGATTCTACTCCGTATGATTTTGTAAATATGAGCACAGGAAATGCAGGTACTCCTCCAGCACACCACCACATGTGGTCATATCTAAGATAACAGTCGACTGAAAATAAATAGGTCAGTCGACTTTTTTAATGAACCGTCCAATCTATAAGGAACGGGCAGATGGCCTTCGTCTACCTCCCACCAGTCACTGTTGACGATCTTTCTCGAACCGTTAGCGACCACCGGCCCAGACCCCTGCCTCCGCCGCCCCGCCCTCCCATCGACCTCACAACACCGTCGTGCTTGGTAGCGCCCCCAGGCCATCCCTTTAATCTCGGCCGACCTCCAGATCGGGCACCAGTAGCTCTAGGCCGCACACGCCCCTAAGATAAACACCAAGGCGCTTCTTCCCAGGCGCAATAGCCGTATTATCGCCTGTTACGCCAGGGAATGCTTCCGTTAATTGGGAATCAATTGGCCAGAAATTGAAATTCAGGGGGTTGACGGACCTCTAGCTAAGGTGAAATAGTATATGAGGAGAAACCTTGTGCATCGCGAGTTACTAGGAACATCTAGTATCAAGAAGAAGCGGTCAACTAGTGTCTTTAGTGGGATGAATACCATGCAAGTAGAGACGTAAGATTTGCACGAATAAGGGAAGAGGAGTACCTTTTTCAGTTGCCGGTGTGGTCACCTCCGCATGTCGCGCCGATCTTCTTCTTTTTACCGAGGAAACCGATGTTCTCGAGGGTGCAGGCTTGGACGAACCCATGGCCAAATTGTTGACTGTGTTGCCGTGGCCGTATGTCGGCGAAGGGGAAGCAGATCCGAGGCGGCGAAGGACGGCATAGCAGGAACAGCTCCGGTGCGGTGGAGGGTGGCGAAGTTGGAGCGGTAGCGGTGAGGCGCGGGATGGCGTGGTTGAACTGGCTCGGCCTTGGCTTCAACTACTAGCCGTGGAGGGCGTTGCGGTTGAGGTTGCGGTGGACGACGACGTCGGGATATCGGCTTGGCGTGATGGAGGAGGGCGGCGGTTGATGGGTGGGATGGGGTAGCGGACGGAGGACGCCGGGGTTTTGCGGCTGGTGGAGAGGTAGTTTTGGTACCCACGGAGTACGAATGGGGAATCGGACGGGTGGGGGGGAACCATGTTTCGGTCTGGGACGCGCTTGTTTTTGGCTTTTTTGAACAGAAGATGGGACGCGCTTGTTTGAAATTTGAGGAAAGTACAAACTTTGCCTCCCTCTTAAATTTCGGACCTACTGCGGGTCGGAGGTAGGATGGTAATCCCAGGTGTCCCAAATAGTGGGCGGGAGCGATTTCGGCCGCGCGCATGTGTGCTTAGGCGGCCATTGTGTATGAATGTTTTTCGGAGGCGGTTGCGTGGCATCTAGATGAAGCTACAAACCTACCCCGGTTTAGACCTTTGGACGTCGGGCCGGTAGGTTTCACGGGTCGGAGTTATTAGAAAAGTAATTTCCTTGTACTACCAAACATTGGTCTCACGCGGTTTCGGGTGAGTAGAGGCTCTTTTGGCGCTTCATTTGAAATTTTGAAGCACGAGCATTCACGTTTAGAGTACTCTTGAACTATGAGGATTGACCTAAATAGACAATGTTATATTTTTGACCTTGTATGTTTGAAAACCTCAATTAAATTATCCGCTTCTTTTTGAAATTTTGACACTTGAAAATCCTATAACTACGATTATTTTGGAATGGAGGAGCTAAATTTGAATCTATTTTGTACACGACTACATATGCTATTATGTACAAAATCAGAGCAAAGATTGGTGTCCCCATAATTTAGGTATGGTTTACAAATGCCATGATATCAAATTCAAATAATTGAATGGACTTCATGTTGAATTCGATTTTTTTTAAAACCACCTTAAGTTGAATTCAAATGTATGCTAGTTCATAGGTAGCTATTTATAATGTCCATTGTGTAACTTTCGTATGTATAATGTGCTTTACACACACAACATGAACTATACTCACATTTATATTCGATTGCTAAAGCGATGCATTGTCTGGAGTTCAAAATACTAACTATGTGGATCAGTTGTGTCGAATAATAACATAGACATGCTCAAATTCGATAGAATCTAGATGTCTGATGGATCAATGACCGCTCCTTACGCGAATTGCAAATATAATTGATCCCATCCTAATATTTGGATACAATTTATATCTTTAATGAATGTGTAGAGCAGTCTTTTACGTGTAGTTTCACTCTCCATCAGTGGTCTCTCACATATGCTCACACACTCTCTCCCGAGGTGTCTTTCTCGCACACATGCTCTAGATATAACCCTCCCTCCCTCTCGTAACCATTTACAACTGTTTTCACTAACCTTTATCACAAGCACTCTTCCTCTCGCAAACATACACACGCACAATCCTCATCGACCCTTTCTATATACATGGACCTGCCTACGCGTCTCATGTACGCACATTATCTTTACGCCTGTCTCTCACGCATTGTCTCACACCTCTCTTCCTAATCGACGAGTATGATTCTAGCAGAGCATTCTGTAGGATGCCCCTTAAAGTTAGGTTGGATGAATAGTAATATCAGAGATAAAGGGGTTACCTTAGTCCGAGAACCTAGGGTTACAAATCCTAGCCGGCTTTGTCAGTGGACACAGAGTCCTTCACAATTCTGCTATCTTTGTCTTGTACGACTAGTCATCCATGGGTGTTCCTAAATGCGTCATGGGCCGACCAATGTGGCGCAGGACGGAACCGAACGAAGGGCCTCACCTCGACCCACCGGACCTCACGCGGTGACACACCCTCTGCCCCAACGTCTCATTATCTTCTCACACCCACACATACCAACACAAACACCACACACACACAGAAAATTTCTCCTGGTGCCTCTGTTCCCTCCCCCCTTGCATATAAACACTCAAGGGAATGGAATCTCTTGTCGTGATGTCATATTCGTCTCTCTCTTTAGACCACTCTCATTT
>NC_057810.1:188295825-188304385 GCF_018294505.1 Triticum aestivum | reverse complement strand
ATACCTCTCTAGGCCCCGCCAAATGCATCAACTACACATTCACACATGTTACATCACGTACCCCATTGATCTAAAAAGCCCTCTCTTCACGTTTATTTCGCATACAACATTCCTTTTTAATAAAGTGTGGACAAAAAATTATTTTAGAGTTTCTACATATATACAACATTACAAAGTTATATGGAGGAGCACGAATGCTAATTTGCATTGCATGGTGCCCACAATGATATTTATTCCGCACTGTGAATTTGTATATTTTTATACTATATACAAAGTTAGTCATAATAAAGAGAAACGAAGAGCATCTCTCTCTCCATCGCATACCCCCCTGTACACCCCTTTCACGTATGCACACAAAACTATCTCGAGGTCCTCTAAAAGTAAGCGCCCAGAAAATTCACGCACGTTTCATCTTTCTCTCGCGATATATGCAATGACGATCATTGTATTTGAAGCGAAAGCACGATACGTACATTGGACTTCAAAATCCACTCATTACGATTACCATTCAAGTTTAGTGGTTATTATATAATCACGGGCTCACCGTACAACTCTGTATTTGCTCATGACATGACTAGTTGACCAGTTAAACGCTCCACGTGGCACCTCTAGTGTTGCATCACATTATCTCACTACCATCGTGCCCACATGTCGACTTGTATCTACTCTACATCTACACTCTTATAAAATACATAAAATACACTATTATAAAAAACAGAGTTGGTGATGATGGTGTGCCTGCCATCCTGCAATATAGGTCGTCCGATTTATATCTGACCGATAGGAAAGAAACTATGGCAATTTTGCAAAAGGTACCCACACACCTCTCCATATTTGCAAATAAGGCCTTCCCTCGTTCATCCTTTTCTCTCACAAGATAAACAAGTCATACAAATGCATCTTGATATTACGTGCAACGCACGGGCATCTTGCTAGTAAGAATGAAAACAAATGACAAAAAATATATTTGGACGGTGGTTCGAA
This sequence comes from Triticum aestivum, assembly GCF_018294505.1. Classification (NCBI taxonomy): domain Eukaryota; kingdom Viridiplantae; phylum Streptophyta; class Magnoliopsida; order Poales; family Poaceae; genus Triticum; species Triticum aestivum. The sequence goes on along the minus strand of NC_057810.1, from coordinate 188,303,401 downwards.
GTCATGACCGCGGGCACAGCGGACAGGGTGGCCTTGTATTGGTATGTTGAGCCATCTATTTTAACACACAGGAGCTGGTGTGGTGATTATACACACACGCACGCATGCACACGAACTGCATCCACGCAACACTCACACAAACACATGCACCCACACACACACACGCAACACTCACACGTACACACGCAGCCACGCATGCACGCAACACTCACACGCACACACGCACGCATGCATGCACACACCAGTACACCACATGACCAACACACACTCTCACGCTCAAGTGCTCAACCTACATGTGCATGCGCACACATCAGGCCCTAACAGACACATACACAACTAGGTGATTCCCACGCACGGGTTGGAGCCTTGTCGCGCCTGCGTAAATTTGTGTTTATCTGACATTTTCCCTATGTGAACTGATAGGTGGGACCCACAAGGAACGTGGTCAATTTAACTAGTCAACATGGCGCCACGCAGACTATTTGGCCGGTCAACAGAGTGCAATCCGATGATGAACTGTGAGCAAGTGACCGTATAATCACCGCAAAATGTATATAGTGACTGTAATCAGCTTATTCTGAAGTTCGGTGACCGTATTACACTTTTCTCTCTATAGGCCCTCCAAAACTACATCTCTACACGTTCCCGCATGTTACATCTAACAACTATGCAATACAGCACTACTACTACACTCTAACACAATAAATCATATGTGTTTTTAGTTTTACTAGATATGATATTGTTACTTATAATTATTCAGTTTGCATACATTAAAACTGCCTTTGAAATGTATGGCCAGTATCATCTACCGCGCGGGAAAAATCCCACCCTTTCCTGTTTAATCGGGTTTGTATCGATGGATCGCGCGAAACAGCAAAACTATAGTACTATACAGTACAAGTGACAGTTCACTGGGCCGTCATGTCGTCTACTCCTCCGTCGTAAGAGTGGAGCGCTTGCTTTCATAAATCTTCTAGTCCCTTTCGCCGACATGTGGGACATCAAGCTACCGGGTCCACGTGCCATACCGGAATACAGTGCAGAGCAGCCGGGGTGAAGCACCCCAGTCATGGCGCCGGCGTAGTAATGAGCAATGAGGCGTCAAATCACAAAGCTACACCTTTCCCGCAGTTAAGTTGGAGGGATGAAGTAATAATGCTAAAAAAAGAAGTTGGAGGGACGAAGCAACCAGCATTTCACTCGTTGCTGAATCCGCTTCTCCCTCATCTTCTTCAACTTAACCACCTGTTGCTTCTGCCGTTGTTCTGCCTCATGTGGGACGCGGATCGGCTTGGTAAATCACTGACACGTGGGACTGCATGTTAGCAAACCGCCAGGACAACGTCCTCCAAAAATAAGAAGCCTAATCCTAGATTTACAAAGGGCTACGTAGCTGCTACGTATACTTTCCATCTAATCTATATATGCCCCCCTGATTTTCAGGTGGGGTGGGCCTAATCCTCTCCTTTAATCCAATCAAATAGTCCCACATCACATCAATTCGTAACTTTACGTAAACCATTACATGGATGTAGCATTGCTCAAATAAGAAACCTCCCCTGCCATCCGCACGGCAAAATGACCTCCTTTTTACTAATATTGATTCTATAATTTTTTAGATCCATATAATTGAGATTTGTATAGATAGCACACAGGAGCAAAACCAAGTTGTACGGTTAAGGGCATCCACAATGTGTAGCCAAATGTGAAAATAGCTTTTGGCATCGTGGGAACCATTGTGGACAGTGTTGCCAAAGCCAAAAAGATGGAACCGAAGTTCCTTGATTGATTGATTGTAGGAATAGAAAAATGCAACGTATCTCCTCTTTCTCCCATGCTTGGACGCATGTAGTACAGTATAGAGCACAGAGTCTACTCCCCTGTCCCTTCTATCACAAATCACAAAGCATTGAGGCGTCAAATCACAAAAGCACGGACGAAGCAACCATCATTTCACTCTTAGCTGACTCCGCTTCTCCATCGTCTTCTTCGAGAAACCATCTCACCGCACTAGTACTCCTAGTAGTACTAGTAAAGGACTTCCTGGATGCAAATAAGGCAGTTGTCTCAGCTTGCAGGCGGCACTTGCGAACGACTTACCATGGTCTCCCTCAATGGTGTTCTCCGTCGAACGCACTTCACCAAACCACAAAAAAAAGATATCGTCGACGTCACCGCAATGGGGAAGGAAGTCAAATATAGTTACTACCTCCATTTTTTGTACACAAGGCCAGTAATATCAAAATTACAATTTGCAAAGGGCCACTAACACTAATCGAGGCAAAATTGATGGGGTTAGCAACCAAGGACATTAATATCCCCTGCATGCATGCGGAAGTGAGAAGGTTGGTTTGCATGGCGCTGCATTAATCAAGCGATGAGGAGTGAGATGGTTAGCTCTTTGGTCTTTGGAGAAAAAAATACGCATTAATTGACACGTGAAACAAGGATTTGTATCGAGTAAATCCCGCGAAGGAAAACCCCGCCTTTCTTTTTTAACACTAGTACTCCTAGTACGTACGTACTTATCCTATTTGGGTCTAGGCCTTGCATTGCCAAATTTCGCCACACATTTTTGCCAAGCTTTCCTAAAGTTTTCAAAATGAGAAGGAGGTACACTTATGCACGGCTGTCGCGGTCACACCGCACCCTCACACGGTCGCTCCTGCATGCCGCGGTCGCACCGCACCCTCACACGGTCGCTTCTGCACGCCGCAAACCCAACCAAGGGAACGCACCCTCACTGACACATGTTGTCGCATGTGAACAAACCAAACTCAGCCATCCTATCGCCGACACATAATTTTCATTCATAGAGTATGTTTATCCAACCGCATGTTGGGGAGTATTCGTACGGCCCGTGCGGTGGTCTGTTGGGCAAGAAGAAGAGGTGAGGAAGAAGGAAAGAAGGGTTAGGAGACGTAGGATATTCATCCAACCGCCTGAAATGGTAGACTGACCCAAGTCAGGCGACTTGCATCACAAATATATGTTTTTACACAGCAAAAGATCCATAAAAACAACAACATAAAGAAAAACTATCACTGCTCGCGGAAAGAGACGGCCTCGTCGTCTTTGGCTGCCTGTGCGAACCAGCCATCGCTGCCGACGTGTGTCTCCGCATCGTGGTTGTCCTCGGACTCCAGCTACTCGTTCAAGCGGAGCGTGCGGGCGCTCTGCACGGACGAGAGCACAGCCCGATTCAAGTCGAGGATGTCCGGTTCCGCCTGTAGGAGGGCCTCGATGGCAGCGCCATCCACGCGCTCCGCGTCGAGTCGAGGCTCCGCTGTCCGGTTCAAGTCCAGGACGTCCGGTTCCGCCTGCAGGAGGGCGTCGATGAGAGCGGCACCCGCACGCTCTACATCGAGTCGAGCCTCTGCCGCCCGGTTCAAGTCCAGGACATCCGGTTCCGCTTGTAGGAGGGCCTCGATGGCAGTGGCATCAGCGCGCTCCGCCTCAAGTTGAGCCTCCGCCGCCCGGTTCACATCCACGACATCCGGTTCCGCCTGCAGGAGAGCCTCGATGGTAGCGGCATGCGCGCGCTCCGCGCCGAGTTGAGCCTCTTCCTCCCGGTCCTCCTTTAGTATTTCCATGTTGAACCGCTGGTCCGCCTGCACCGTGGGGGACTCGGACGCTGGCACGAAGTCGACGTCCATCGTCTCATACCCATCGGGGGCCTTCTGCGCCGTGACCTCCACCATGAACATTGGATCGGCTTCCTCCTTCTCGTAGCTTGGCTCCAGAGAACTCGGGGATTGGCCCGCCGCAAAGCGAGCTTGAGAACGGAAGTCTGTGACACCGACCGCCGCCGCGATTTCTGCGCGGCGCTCCGGCGTTAGCATCTTGTAGTAAGTGATCTTGTGGTGCACCATGGCTTTCCGGTGAACTAGGGGACGCTTGATGCGGGCTAGGGGATTGAAAGGTGGGGGAATGGGCTGGAGATTTGGTGTGGTTTTAGGGCAGTGGCTGGCGTAGGCCGAGCAGCGAAAGTTCTGGTGTGAATAGTGGTTCCGATGACGATCAGTCAATCGGTTTTGAATGTACATCGCTCTTGTCGCGTTCGCGTTGCAGCCCGGCATGGTGGATCCTCCACGTCGCTCACCGAATGGAACGCGCTTCGTCTTGCATTTTCGCTCGCTTGTGGGGCCGCAGTTGAGAGCAAACCGACGTCCCTCCCCCTCCCCCGCCCACATCATTTATTATACCACCCTCCGTTTTATGTGGAGTAAATAAAAACAGAGGGAGTATACTACGGATGAGGATCCCCTGACGTGGCCGAACCCATTGAGTAACTGACATGCGGGGCCTAGCAAGCATGGGGTCTGCCAGTAAGTGACCGAAAGGGAGGGTAAGGCAGGGATACCTACGTCAGAGGATCCACTTCTACTATACTACTTTGACCAAATGTTAGAGTAATAATATATGACATGCAACTTACACAAATGTTAGAGTAATAATATATGACATGCAACTTAAACAAAGCATACAGGGTCTAATGCGTTTTTCGAGGCTAACTTTGACCAAATGTTAGAGTAATAATATATGACATGCAACTTACACAAAGCATACGGTCAAATTTGTATCTGAAAGGAGTTTCCAATGATATAATTTTCACATTATACATCTCATGTACTATTAATCTTGTCAATAGTCAAATTGGAAACCATCTCGAGTACAAATCTAGGAGTACGTACGAATCTAACAATATTGATTGGGCGTTGTTGAATGTTGATACCTTTTTGATCAAAGTAGAGATACTTTGACTACACATAAAACTTATATGTAAACTAGAAAGGATAGGAGGGATTATATTGTACGTTCCAAAACGAAACGAACATTGAATACCCTTTATATATGATTTGCGGATGCTATGATCACCGGTTCAAAATTTTGAATCTTCCTTAGGTATCACGTGCCCCCACTCGTTCCCTGTCGATTTCATCTCGGGGTCCGGAGATCTATTGAAAGAGGGCTAGGGTGGGTACATGCGAATGATACTCGGCGGAATGTTCAAATGAGGCATGCAGGAGGATGGACTCGACTGGAGGGCGACATGATCGATGGAGAAGAGGGTTGGAGAGGAATGATAAATAAGCAAATGCCACATGATTATACTTGAACGGCTCAAATAAACAATAAGTTGTCTCGCTTGGCCTACATAGTGAAAGGCCTAATGTGCAACACGGAGCACTGACGCTCGAATATGGCCGGAAAAACAGGGAAACCGACATGTGGGGCACACCCGTCGGGACGACGTAGCGCAGACTAGTCCAATGGAGGAGCTGGCCCACAACCTCCTCGCCACCGACAACCGTTCATGTGGGTCATTGGGGCCAACAACGGGGCGCAGCTCCAGCATCGCCTATGGACACGGCGACCGCGGTGAGCGACATGCTCATATCTTTGCTAGACACACTCGGTTTTAGTGTGCCGATGGTGGCGTTTGGTTTGTGCCCAAGGTTGCCCCATCAAAGCATTGGGTAGCCAAAATTTTGGTTGAGGTATTGGTTGCCCATGATATGGCCGACATTGGCAAGAAAAATGAACTAGAGTTGGCTAGAGTTCATTGGCATGCCAAAGAAATGGCAGCCATCCAAACAAAGACCAATCTTTGGGTCATACCAAAATTTTGGTTGAGGTATTGGTTGCCCATAATTTGGCCGACATTGGCAAGAAAAATGAACTAGAGTTGGCTAGAGTTCATTGGCATGCCAAAAAAATGGCAACCATCCAAACAATGACCAATCTTTGGGTCATGACCAAAATTTTGGTAAGGTGCACTTTGGCCACAATCCAAACACACCCAAACACCCGGCTCGTCGAGGATGCACGGGGCACCGCGACGTGTCCGCGGAGTGGTGTAGCACGGCCAACTGCATCCTCTGGACCTGAAACCATGCCGGGTCGTCTTGCTTTTTCAATGACATGCGGGGATCGCATGTGAGCAAAGGGCATCTCCAACATTGCCACGACCGCAGCTGACTACCCTGGCACACCAAAACCCTCGTCCCTCGCGCCAACGCGTGGTGCATTCCCAGCCGGCGCTAGCTGCCCGCATTCATGCCGTCCTTTCATATGTCGTTGTTAAGAGGCTCGGTGCCCGAGGAACCAACTCCGGCGACTTAATGACGCACCCGAACGGTTGGCCTCACTGGAATGCGCTACTTAAAGCGGAAATGCCCAGCTAATCTCCACACCATAGCGCATCATCCTCCTACCTGGCACCACATCCGCCATGACCGCAAGTGTGAACGCTCTACGGGAGAGCTTGTCTTCGGGGATGAAGCTCGAGGTCGCCGCTCTTGCTCAAGTCGCCTCTCACGACGCAATAGCAGCATAGCCGGACGCGGACGCGACCGCACAAGCGGTGGCCACGCTGGCGGCCGACGACGGGAGCACCGTCAGCCACGCGTCCTACTTGCTGCCATCCAACGTCCGGCACCGCCGAGGTCGGGGACTCCTCCAAGGATGAGTAGGGAATAGGAGGCGGCAGGGCATGGTGTGCCAACTGGTCGGTCCGTATCCCGTGTTCTACTCTTTCTCGCCGGAGACCGCACCTTCACTTCACGGGTCTTGAACCCCGCCCATGTACATAGAGATCGCAGATGGAGGATGTTGGTCGCAGCCGTAGAATAGGTTTAGGGTCGGGTTTCTTTTATTTTTCTGTCCTATAAAAGTTCGAAATGTAATGAAAATCTGCCGTGTTTGCATTAATCTCGGCCGGTGTATATGAACTTTCACAATAATATACATATTGTAGGAGTACTAGCAAGATGCCCGTGCGTTGCACGGAAGATCAAGATCTTGTGGGAGAAAAGGATGAACGAGGGAAAGCCTTATCTGCAAATGTGGAGAGGAGTGTGGGTAAATTGTCATAGTTTCCTTCATATCCGTTAGATATAGATCGGACGGCCTATATTGCAGGATGACAGGCACACCATCATCACCAACTCTGCTTTTTATTGAACCGGGACAAATCTAACATGCGAAGTAAAATAAACACATAGGGTCTATACATACACAAATTATCTTAGGCACTCCAATAGTACGTCCACTACACATTCACGTATTTCACATCTTTCTACATCTACGGGAACCTACGAAAGGGTTAACGTAAATTGCCTCTCTCTCTCTCTCCTCCCCTGATTTTCATGGTGGTGGAACCCTCCCTCCCCCCAATCTACAATTAATAGCTCACACGTTTCACATTACGTTAATTACGTAACTGGGATTACGTAGGTGTAGCATTACTCGTCCTAAAAAATCCAACTAAGCCAACCTCCCAGCATATCATGCGGGAAAAGACCCGGCCGCACCGTTTTAGTCGGGATTACCGGATTACTAGTAGTAGTATTGATGGATCGCACGAAGCAACAAATTATTTTTGAGGGGGCGAAGCACCTAGTTTAAAAGGAAAAAAAGGCGGTACACTCACAGCACTCCTGTCGCGGTCGCATTGCACCCCACACACGTTCGGTCCTACACACGGCTCACGCAAACAGAACGCGCTTCGGCTTGCCTCTTCACTGACACGTGGGATTGCACTTGGAGAAACTGACCATGCGCCAAACTCCCC